>NW_006800309.1:51434-65955 GCF_000485575.1 Poecilia formosa | reverse complement strand
GATACTGCGCAGAACCCTCAAGCTCCCAGGCCTCTGGTAGAGGACCCGAGCTCAGAGGATGAGGGGGACCCCCCGTGGAGGGTGAGAGGGGAATTTTTTTTTTTTTTTTTATATATATATACAATTCTATTCCTAATTCTATTTCTCTTCTGTGTTTTGTCTTTGGCTTAAATGTTTTCATTTTAATGTGTACCTCCTTTTTCCCCTGCATTTTATCTCTAATTGAGGGTAAGTTTTCTTGTAGATCAATACCTCTCTTTTTTCATCTGCAATGTCTAATTTATATGCACTAAATTGTAAAAATAAAAAAAAAAACATGTCTGTCTGACTTTCCTGTTCACGTTACTTCCCACTCACTTTGATCCTCTTCCTCCATCCGCTTGTCTGTTTCCCTTCTGCCCGACTCAATACTCAAAAATTTGACCAAAATGCAAAACGTCATGTGTGGCAGAGAACTGCCACACATGATGGATCCATCCATCCATCCATCCATCCATCCATGGATCCAACCATGGATCCATCCATCCATCCATCCGTCCATCCATCCATCCATCCATCCATCCATCCATCCATCCATCCATCCATCCATCCATCCATCCATGTTCTCCAGTTTACCCAGGTGTTGGTCTGTTTTGAAATGGTTTGTTTTTCACATATTTCAGGCATGAATGTTCATGTTCATTTCATGTTATGTCTTCCTTTGAATTTAGTTAAAAGTTTTGAAGTGTGTGAACCTACACTTCAATTTAAATGAGGCAGCAAACATGCTGGCTTGTTTAAATTATGTTTTTACTGTTTGCGTTCTTTTCTGGTCTGCATGTTAAGGATGATGCTACTGAAGTCAGAAGAGAAACATTTCTGACGGCCTCTGAATGCAGATCCAGAGGAGCTGGTGAAGGAACACCTGGTCCGTTAATCTACAAATGTGTTCACTAAAGAGATGATCAGAGTTGCTGTGGATCGGGGTTCCTGTGTATTCCTATCAGATTAAAATTTATTTTAAGAAGTCATTAAATCTCTTCTTCTTTCACTTGGTTACATTTCAAATTTCCAATTTATTTAAAAGGTGCATTTAAAAACAACAAATAGTTGATCATGGATTTAAAAGCATGCATCATACTGCGGCACAATCCCAAACCGACACTAGACATTTAAAATCCAAATTGAGTCACTTTCTGTTGCTGAGGGTCACATAAAGAAGGGGGTCAGGTGTAAACACTAACTTGTGGGATATTTTCAGCTGTTACCAAAGAAAAAAGGGAATAATTAGTAGGGTGGATTTATAATTACATGTATGATTAAGTGAGTTTGAAAGAAAGATCATTAGGCAAGTTAAATAAACTCCCTTAAAATATATATATATATATATATATATTTTGCCTATGGGTTTTTTGATAACACGTGCATTGCTATGAATATGGATTAGAGCAGGGATAGATGTTTTACAGTAATACAACAAAGATTTTGTGCTGTAAATATGGATGCAAGGCACATCTTTGACTTATTTTATTTTCTTTTTTGTCAAAGGATGAGGGAGTTCAAATGATCATGGCAGACACTGTTTGGAATTATCATTCGAGCAGAAGGTGCAGAGCTTGGAGATAACCATGTGGTGATTGTCCTTGAAATGACGAACAACTTAAGCAATGTAGTAAAGACGGGGCTACATTTGCCAGTATCAGAGTTCGACAGATCTGTGCACTGCTTTTCAAGGTCCACTTCATGGAAACTTAATGACAGCGGTAGGCTAAATTATTTTTATATTTCTAACTTTTAAGTTGACTGGCAATTTATTCAAATCATCTCATCTCATGAAAAGATGAACACATGAACGTTTTATGAACGTTCATGTGTTCGTTCATAAAAATGACGTTTAGATTTAATTAAATTTTGAGTTTGAAAGGAGTAAATCTGTTCATGCAACATAAAGAAATGTATTTATTTACAAAGTATTGTATCAATCAATCAGCCAAATTTTGTATATAGAGCATTTGCCTTTCAGTCAAGTCTGATACAAAGCTACAGAGCTTAAAAACAGAAAGAAAGACGTTTAACCACTAGAGACACAATGAAATGATCCAAATAATACTAATAATAATATAAAAAAAACAGCTAACGCAAGTAATTACAGGTAGTAAAACCGTGAGGCTTTGGAAGTGGGAGAAAATCAAGTAAAGAAGATGAAGAACTGTGGCAGCTCTGATTGATAGTGAGGAAACACTGGAGAAATATTTCTATTGTCAAAGATTCATTTTATAAAAACAGTAACGTCCACATAGTAAACACGCCAAATGCATACAACAAAAAACTCTAGAATAGTATTAATGAATTAGTGATTATAAATAAATATTTTCAAAGTTGCAAAAACAGAAATAAAATAGAAACCAAATACAGATGAACAAACTGCTATGGCACCGTCCTGCTAGCAACAACTAGAGTCAAACAAGGAAATGATCCAGCTCAGACATCCCAGGATGCTGACATTCCTGTCCTGAGGTTTAATACATTGGTGTTAATATGGTGCTGAGGTGATCCCCTTATTTAGATGAAATGGATCATAAGGAAGAGGAAGGGATGGTCTCTTCATAGGGCTCCAAACAAAATAAGTCCAGCTTGAGGTCCTTGTGTGAACGTATCCTTTCCAAGCTAACAGGCGAAATGGAAAACATGGTTAGTAGTGATCTGGACAAACTGTGTCCAAAATATCTCACGTCTTTCTACTCAGTGAAAATGACTTATAATAGTTTACATTCTAGATATATACTATATTACATTACAGGAATTTGAGCCTATATTTTACTCAACATTTCATAGAAAAATACTACTAACTGAAGAGGCTCTGAACCATTTAGAGCCTTTTTATGTGGCTTTCTGGGTGAATAATACAGAGAACACTGACGTAGTTCAGAATTGGATGTGTACAATGTTGACAAAAGTATTCACTCATCTGCCTTCACACACACACGCACACACACACACAGACACACACACACACACACACACACCTACACACACACACACATGCATACACACAAAGCTGAGCAACATCCTAATCCAGTGTTTCTCAACCCTGGTCCTCAGTGCCACACATCTGAGTTATATCTCTGGGCGAATAACAGGCTTCTTCAGTTCAACCCCGTTGTTAGGACATCAACATTTTCACATCAGTGAGAACGCGATGCAGCTTCCGCAGAGTAAAACATAAAAAGCAGGACTAAATCACAAAACGGCATTTAATACAGAAAAAGAATTCAACAATCCAACAAGAAATAAAATTACATTCTGAGTGCATAAGTAGACAATCTCCTGTTACAATTAGAGGATAGTAATTTGAAACAGTTATTCTGTTCACCAACAACCTGTTTGTTTGACCCNCACACACACATGCATACACACAAAGCTGAGCAACATCCTAATCCAGTGTTTCTCAACCCTGGTCCTCACTGCCCTCCTGTCCTGCATGTTTTAGGTATTTCCCTTCTGCCACACATCTGAGTTGTATCTCTGGGCGAATAACAGGCTTCTTCAGTTTTTGATGGTCATGCAATCATTTGAATCAGCTGCTGTGGAATAGAGGCACATCTAAAACATGCAGAGCAGGGGGGTGGTGAGGACTAGGGTTGAGAAACACTGATCTAATCTCAATCCAGGTGGTTACATATGATGTGAGCAAACCGGTAAAGTTCTTCTACCCCAAAACTTACTCATCTATGTTATGGAACCTGCTTTATGCACTGGGGCACAGTCATGTGAGAACAGGAACATTTTCAAACTGTTCCCACAAGGATGGGAGCTTGAAATAGTAAAAAAAAATGCCTTGGTGTGATGAAGCATTAGGAGTTAAACAAATGGGCTGAGTCTGGCTTCTGGTGAACGCTCCCAAATAATGAATCCCACCCCGCCTTCATGTACAACTCAAACACTGCTGACAGACAAGAGCTGTTGTCCTGACTTCTAACAAACCCCGTTGTTGGGACATCAACATTTTCACATCAGTGAGAACGCGATGCAGCTTCCGCAGAGTAAAACATAAAAAGCAGGACTAAATCACAAAACAGCATTTAATACAGAAAACGAATTCAACAATCCAACAAGAAATTAAATTAAATTCTGAGTGCATAAGTAGACAATCTCCTGTTACAATTAGAGGATAGTAATTTGAAACAGTTATTCTGTTCACCAACAACCTGTTTGTTTGACCCTTTATTGTCCTCCATCTTCTTCCTAAAGGCAGAAGATGAAATAGACTATATGCCAAGTGTGCTGGGTTGTTTGATTTTTACTTTTCTTTCCTCAGACAAAAGGAATATAGAGTTCACTGGAGTTGGAGAGGGAGCAGTTAATAATTTATTGGCAGTGGTAATAGCTCTTTGGAGGACCTGTTTCTTTGGGCGTTGGCAGCTAGAATACGCGAAGACACTCTCAAAGCAGATGCAAAGGACCAGAAGAAGCTCTTTGGAGAGATGGTTTGTCTTTCAGAGTTCAGGGAGGAAAGCTTTACTGCATTTTTTAAAAATACTTTTGAGGCAGGATTTGGAACCCTAGACAACATGTCCACACTGGTCTAGAGTCCAGCAGACAACACGTAATGTCTGGAAGTAGTGTACAGGTGGTATCCTATCATGGTACCACGTTCAAATTCACTTCATGCACAAGTTCCTTCTGAGAGCACCCTATTTGTTCAGCCTCAGTGCTGGATTTCATCAACCTGTAGCAATGAGAATCACTGGAGAGCCTGAATTGGTCGATTTGGACAAGGAAGTGAATACTTTCAGCAACATTATGTCTTTGCAAATGAACACCTCATTTTAATGATTTCATTTACCTTGACAGTTTGTCCAGGGTCAGGAGCTCATCCAGGCACAGATGATTGATGAGAGCCAAACCATAACAGTCTCCTAGCACATTGACCACGGTAGTGAAATGGTCTCTGAAGAGCACATAAGAGGAGAATAAATATGAGGACAGACTCAACTATGTTTTTCTCGAAGGTTTTCTGTCCCTCACTCTACAACAACCAGATGCACCAGGTCTCCAGAATCAGTCATTGCTACACAGGTTCTCCCCACAAGTAGAAAACTCAAGACTCGTTTTCCATGCAAACAAAAACGAGTCTTTTCGTTTGCAGAAAAAAACCGAATAGAGTTGTTTGTGCATGTCTATTCATTCTCAATGAGTCCTTTTGCTGCTGTTCTAGCTGCAGCTTGTTGGGCTATGCCCTGGACGAAAATAACTGCAAGCTTTCTGATAGCAGACAAGTGTAACTCCATCCAAAATGACTACATGAGTTGATGGTTAACCACATACGCTGTGTGCACAATTACTAAGCAAGTTGTAGTTTTGAGGATTAATTTCATTATTGAACAGCTACAGAACTCTCGGTCAATCCAACCCGTTTGAGAAGGGCCCACAAGCTCTTTATGCAGTCTAGGTCTGGTGAGGAAGGGGGCCACTTCATTATTTTTTCATCTTTAAGGTCTTTACCGGCTAGTCACATAGTGGAGTACTTTGATGCATGTGATGGAGCATTGTCCTGCATAAAAATCACGGTCTTCTTGAAAGATGCAGACTTTTTCCTGAATCTCTGCTTGAAGAAAGAATCTTCTAAAAACTGGCAGTAGGTTTGGGAATTGATTTTGAATCCATCTTCAACCCGAAAAGGTCCAACTGGCTCATCTTTAATAATAGCAACCCATACCAGTACCCTGCTTTTACCTTCCTGGCGTCTGATGTGAAGTCTGTTTTCAGATATGTCTTGGTCCAGTCTTGATGTTTCAACTTATGTGTCCTGTTCAGTGGTGGTCGGGTTTCAGCCGTCCTTACCTTGGTCATGTCTCTGAGCTCTGATCATCTTGTACCTCCAGGCCCTCCAGGCAGGTTGCAGTTCTGGAACATGACAGCACTGGAAGATAACGGGATCCCAGTAGCTTCACGTTTGATTCTTCTCAAATCTTTCTTAATTAATTTACTCCTTTTTTTTTCTCAACGTGTTTCTCGCGTCCCTTTGACTATTTGCAGCAAAATATTGGATGGCTCCGTGATCACGGCCCAATATCTTAGCAGTTTCAAGAGTGCTGCATCCTTATGAAAGACTTTTTACAATTTTGAACTTTTCAGAGTCGCTTAAATCTCTTTTTTGGCTCTTTTTGCTTGAGGAAAAGAAGCTGCCCAATAATTATACACACCTTGATAAAGGGTGTTGATCTCCTTAGGCCCACACTCGCTCATTAAACAAATGCACACCAGCTGATATGTTTATATTCCAAAAGCATTCAAGATTGTACAGCTTGGAATTGGAAAATATACATAAAAATGATGATATGGTCAAAACTAAAACTTGCCTAATAATTGTGCACACAGCGTAGTAGGTGATGAGTATCAAGTTAAACTTACAGAAACCACTCGAAGACCAGAAGAAGGGTGGCATCATGTGCAGGCAGTCCCACAGCCGTCAAAATTAGGATAGTGGTTGCAGATCCCGTTGCTGGAACACCTACGGCTCCAAAGCTTGAAATGCAACTGGTCAAGCTGCAAACCAAGCACAATCTCCATGAGCATTTCTGTCTCAACTTCAACATACAACTGTATTCCTCTTAAGAATGCCAGCATGCAACTTTTCTCAGTTCCAGGTACTTCTAGGAAGAAGCTTACCCAATGGTGATGATCTGGCTGACGTCCAAAATGATGTCACTTGTCTGGGCAATAAAGATGACAGCGACCACTTCATACAGCGCCATGCCGTTCATGTTGATGCTGTTGACTATTGGCAACACTAGCCGGCAGAGTCTCGTATTGACCTTCACATTCTGTTCACAGCAGTCAATGGTGACAGGCATAGTGGCGGCACTTTGGCAGAAAGCACATCCTTTATTGGTAAACCGTTTGTATGGGGAAACTACAAAAGTGTCGCACTCTGACAACAAACAAACAGAACATTTCACCTGGACGCCATGATCACTGAGGTAAACAAAGCCCTGGAAACCTGGATGAAGATGAGAAAGGGGTTCCGTTTGGTGAACACGAAGTAAATCAATGGAAGAACAAGAAAGGAGTGGATTGCAAGTCTGAAAGAGACAACAAAGTCATGCTCACTGTTTAAGTCATTCAACGAAAAAAATATTCACTCGCCTTCAACTTTGACACTTTTTGGCAGTTCAATGTGTTTGGGGAGATTTTATATGATATACTAACACACAGTAGTGTGAAGTGTAAGGAAAATGATGCATGGTTGCACAGCAACATCTATGAAGATGTTTGTGCATCTCTATTTGGTCTCAATGAGTCCTTTTGCTGCAGTTCCAGCTGCAGCCTGTTGGGTTGTGTCTCCACCAGCTTTACGCTTTCATAGAAACAACACTTGCACAAACAAATAGCGCCAGCTCAGTCAGACTGGATGTTGCATGTGAACACAAAGCTTTCTACAGATTGGATATAGGTTTGAACTTTTACTATGCCATGAATAAGTTTTTATCTAGATCTTTGAAAGTTGTCTTTAGAGTCGTTGTGCTGAAGGAAGATGAGTTTCTTTGTCTCTGTGCAGGTTCCTCCAGCTTTTCCCCAGTGTTAGTATTCATTCAAATGTTTTCACACAGTGTATTTACAATTCCATGTCTTCTGTGGTATTGCATTAGGATGTTTTCTATTATGAGTGCACACATTTAGTCAACCCCTTACGTATATTTGTATTACTAATTATTTTTTGTTTTGCTGAGTTTTAAAGGACTCGTGGGGGAGAGGACTGGGTTGGAAAGAAGCCAGGAAGTGGATCAGTCCATCAGGCTGCTGGAAGCAGAGAGGCAGATGCTGAAGAATCTACCTCTCTCTCTACTAATAGCACAATTGCTAAAACATTTTTGGTGTTAGGTTGTTTTATTTTTTTACATTTGTATTGTAGTCAAAATGTGTTGGTTTGAATTAGCTGTTTATGTTTATGCATTTTGTTTATATTTATGTCTGTGTCTCCTTCCCCAACTCCTCCTCGTTTGTGTAGGCTAGTCTTTGTGTATAAATTTCCCTGTGTGTTCATTGGTTTGTTATCCTGAGTTAGGGCTTGAATTATTTGATATTTTCTTTTGGGTTCATTTTTCTAAATTTTTGAGATTTGCTTTTTAAGGGCTTTTGTTTTAGAAAACTAAATAAAGAATTGGTTGGACTGTAACGATCTTCATGATGCCGTTTGTTCACCAGCAAACATGACAAACCTCTTAGGACCAGAACTTCTGGAGCAAGCTGCTTTAAACTGGACTGAAAATGATCATAAGAACTGATCTTTGCTGTGTATTCATCCTCTGAGCATAAAGAAGGAGTAGGAGTGGTACTGCACTGTTCTGTAAATACATTCAAAGCAATTTCTCTCCTTTTTATGTAGAGTTCAGTGGTGTCACCTCAGGAGCAGTGGAAACAAAGCTGAAATAGACAAGGTGGACATACCCCAGAAAAATTACCCCTGTAAGTCTGACAAGTTTAATGATAGCTCTCCAGTCTTTAACAGCCAACACGTGCTCCACGACCAGGAACAAAAGGCCGATTGGCAAGTACCTGAAACAAAGAACAGTCAAAAAATTAAGAAAAGGTTAAAGAAAATGGGTGTTCCAAAATTATTTCAACTCCCTGTTTGTTAATAATTAAAAAAACAAAAACAAAAACAAAAAAAACAGCTTCCTTATGCAAACTGGAATCACATCTCAGAGGTATGGTCCCAGTGATTTGCCCTTGTGTCTGACCTGAACTAATTAAGATCATTTTTTTGAATATTAAAAATGAACCTAATTTGGTAAAAGAGAGAAATGATGCAGTGCTTGATCTTACCACAGGATCCAGTTGAATATGATTTTTATTGCAGTGTTGACGCTTTTAATGAACGTCACAGTGACATTGGCCTGGCCTCCCACATTGCTTAACAAGATGCCAATGGCAAAAGACCAGATGATCAGTCCTAGCATGTTGGTACCAGCGACATAGCCGCCCTTCAGTCGCGTCTCAATGCCATTGTGCACCTAGAAACACAAATGTGCTGGACCTAACTCTCCAAGAGCAGTTTTATAGGAGTACAGCACATTGTTGGACAGTACATATCACTTTTTCACAATACGTCACACTAAAGCCATAAACTTTGATGCATTTTATTTGCATTTACTTTGTAAAATACCAATCCAAAGCACTGCATAATTGTGAGATGTAAAATTTACATGTAAAAATCTAAAAAGTATTTGTGTATTTAGCTAAACTTTATGCTGTAACTCCTTCATTAGCCAATGCATATCCAGTTATCCTCAGGTGTGTTTATTTGCCTTTCTTCTGCGGGGACAGGGAAGCTGACGGATGGAGCTATGTCCAGGAAAATTCAGGTTTAGGTTCAGATTTATTCATGTCTTTAATGGGTAATTGATGTTACAGTAAGTATAACAACTAAAAGACAAAGTATCAAAGTTAAAAAATAAAAAACAAAAAAACTTATCAAAAAAGACATCAAATATAAATCAATATGTAATAAGAAGAGTACAGCAGTGTCGACAGACAGTTCATACAAACACTAACAATCAGATGCAAGTCCCCCTACCTTGTCTTGCATTAAAAAGAGAAATTGCAGTAGGGACAAAGGAGTGCTTGTACCTGTTACTGTTCATACTAAGAAGTCTGAGCCAGAGGCCAAAAGGCAGAAACTGGAACTCCGCATGTAAAGGGAGAGATTTGTCAGCAAGAATGGCATTAGTTTTCCTTACGATCTGTTTATAGGACAAATTTAGGGTGAAAATGAGGACATTCACCTTGCAGCAGAACAGCCACATTCAGTCCATATCTACAATGGAATGGTTTAGGTGAAAGCATGACCAGATTATGGCTCCCTGTAGTCAAATCCAGGCTTAAATACAACAGAAAATCTGTGGCAAAATGTGAAAAGTGATGTTCCTCGCTCTTCCCAAAAAAACTTATTGTTGGGTCAGCTGGTTTTGTCTTAACCCACAGGTGTTTTTTCATGGTTGTTTGTCTGTCTGTTCCCCAGTGATGTATACCTCCTCACACCCAATGACCATACAGAAAGGCACGTCTGTCCCTCAGGTGGGGTGAGAACAAGCACCACCTCTCTCTTCACGTTTTAATTTGAAAGAAATTTAAAGCCGTCCACCGTTTTTCTTCCTCTTCACAATAAGGTGCTCTTTTGTGTTGGTCTACTGTTTTAAATCTAAACAAAATACAGTGACGTTTGTGGTTGTAATGTGACAACATGTGAAAAAGCTCAAGGGATATAAAGACTTCGGGAAGGTGCTCTAGAAAAAGAGCAAAGATCAGAAGAAAATACTCACTGCTGTTAGATCAAGGGAGAGGTTAGAAGTTTGGATTTTAACCTGAACAATCTGTGTCTTGTACTGCAAGAAAACAAAAAGAAACTTTTTTAAAACTTTCCAAATCAAACATAGAAAGTTGCACAGTGAGTTGTGGAGCTGAATAAAAACATACCTGCTCGTAGAAAGCCTGAACGAAGCTCTCTGGAACCATGTTCCTACGCGAGTCAATGGAGAGTCAGACAAAAAATAAAATAAACTTGCGACCTGTCCAGGGTGGACCCGCTTCTCACCCAGCACCCCTCGCAACCCCACTAGGGATGGGCGTGTTAGATAATGGATGGATGGAACATGAGGATGTTTTTTTTTTCATAATATCAGAATTTCACATAAACCAAGAAAGTTTTAATTTATGATGGTCAGAGATAACAAAAATTTCTATTTTAACTTCTTCAGATCACAGCCTGAATATGCAAACCAGCAATTGTGTATAAACACTTGTCTTCTCACCTAATAAGATCCATGAAAATCACATGCATAGAGGAGGACGGCATATCTGTGTTAATGGTTGTGCCCGTTGTGTGATCCATACCAGGCTCGGTCAGGAGCACAAGGCTCATTCCTGCAACACAAAGTCACAGGCAGTATGTCAACACAATTACACAATACAATTACACTATGACTGTTTTGATAAATCTGTTAAAATGTGCTGCCCATTATAAAGTCACCAAGAATTACGGCCAGAATGGTACAGCCACAGATGTACATTGTTGTGTAGACGGCTGTTCTTCCAGGTAATCTGCTGTTTATTCCAATTACTCCTGAGAAAAGAGATCAGAACCAGAAGTTCACCTGGTGCCTGAGCAATGAGCAAGATAACACACAAATGTCTGAACTGATCTTCATCTTTCAACACTTTTTAGCCACAACAAATAAATGGTAAAAATGTCAGATAAGTCTTATATATACAGTCAAGCGTTTTGAGCAACATTGATACAGAATATCCACAAAAGAAGTGAGCACCTTTTACATCTATTCCTCTAACATTTTACAAGTTAACACATAAAGTGTCTGTATTTTCAGCTTGCCTGTAATCACACTTGTCACAATGAGAGGGACAGCAAATAGCTGAAGCACGTTGAAAAGCAAATCTCCTGGGAGTCTGATCCACTCCATTTGAGCTTTCGTTACAGGAACCATAATCCTCACCAAAAACCCAATGCCTAACCCTACGAAGGAAAAATCACAAATATAATAGATGTAAGATAAAACATAACATCAAGATGTAAAAACAACCTTAGCTTAGATAGACTTCATAACAGTCATGAAAAATAAACGGGGGTGCTTTAACATAAATGGTAAATGATATATTTTGTAGATATGTTTTCTAACATATTAAAGCTTTAATTGGGAGCAATATTGGCCAGAGAGCGCAGAAGACACAAAAAAACATGTGAAGCTAACCAGAACAACTTCAGTTTAGACGCAATTTTTTTTTTACCCTTTGTGTGGTGCAACAGGGTGGCACTGATCCAATGTGAGCTTTACAAGATTCATTTACTTTTTTGGTGCTTTCGGGAACTGATGGTCTGACTGAACAACCCTCTGCTTTCCTGCAGCTAGTCTGTGTCATTTGTTCCAGTCCTCGTGAGCGGCACACTAAGACGCCAAAAGGGTTAAATGAAATGGCTTCAACATAAGCAAAACTTAGTGACGGCGTAAGGAGCCATTGGGAGGCCCCCTAAGTGGAAATGTTTTTTTTTTTGTTTTTTTAGTATTTAGTAACATTTGACTATGTAGAAATCATTTTTCATACTGGCAAAAAGAAAAAAATAAACTGTTCTTGGGAGCCCCCTTGTGGCCACCCGAGGCCTCGCTTCACTATGAGCTGCAGTGCAGCATGTTCTTTCTCTCTATGGAACCATTTCATCTTCTTTTATTCTTTTATTTTCATCAGTTTTTCCACCTATTGCTCTTTCAGTGGCCTTCTTCCCCTGTTACCTGCCAAGTTCTCTTCTTTCTTCTCTTGCCTCATTTTTTTCTTTTTTGCCACCAAACAAGATTTTGTCTCTACTTTTACATCCACTGTCGTATGCAATTTGCAAGCATTATGAACTTTAAAAACTGCCAATCTAAGAAGGATATAATAAATTGAAATGAGAAATAATGTAGAAAATTCACATAATCAGTGATACGAAGAAGTCTTATTCTCATTGTAACTTTTTTGTTTTGGGATGTCACAAACAGGTATACTTGGGCCAGAAAAAATGTTAAGATATCAGAAGATTTGGATTTTCAGTACATTGGTAGGAATAAGTTAAGATGTAATATTGAACAGCTTAAACAGTTTTATTTTGAAGGTTATAAGCGTAAGTGGGGAGTTGATACCTTTCATAAGCCAAAATTACCTTCTTATATTTTATTAATTGATGCCTTTAGTCTTGAGCCATGTGCATCATGGAACAAAGATCTATGTGCGCCCAGTTTAGATCTGGCACTTTGCTTTGGAGACCGGACGTTTCCGTTCAGTCTCAGAGGACGACCGAAGACGTTCTCTGTGTGATTTGGGGGAAACTGAGAGTGAAGCACACTTTTTGTTTTACTGTCCTTTGTACTTGAGTTTGAGAAATGATTTATTTACTAAAACACTTGATGTTTATCCAGATTTCTTTCTTGTATTTAACTGATGGAGACAAAAATGCGTCACTTATGTAAATATTTTGTGTTTCAGTTAGCACAGTTTATTTTGAAGGCTCAGCACCTTAAAAATAGGACACTTTTTATTTCAAGACTATTTATGTGTGTCCACTCGTATATGTATTATTGTGTCCTGTAAGCCCATGTGGGCTGGGCGCCTGTGAGAGGGTGCACGACACATATGAAAATAAAGTCTATGAAATAGACTTCATGAAATAAACAATAAGAAATCACAGGATGATCAGAAGTAGAAAAAAAGTTAGTACTTACCTAAGGCAATCATCAACAGGGTAAAACCCTGAAACAGGCTCTCCTTCAGTATAATCATTTCACGGTGGTCCAGTGAGCTGAGACAGATGGGCCAGTCTATCACAGCCGGTAAAGAGAATCAGTTACCGTTTTGTGGCCAACGCTGTGTAACTGCATGACATTTGTCCCCCTTTTTAAAAAATGCTCTGAAAAAAATGTATTTGGTCTCCATGGGTACCTTGGTACAATAAATAACATAATACTTTAGAAATATATATTTTTAAAAAATACATTAGATTCTCTGTAATTTGCCGTGCTTGAAAACGAATCATGTTTCCATTGAATCGGTTTGATTGATTCATTTTTGCTCAAACGGTGTTCAAGTGATTTATGACATTTCTGGTTTAGGAAGATCTTATTGTTCATGTTGGCATCTAAGTTCTGGGATTCCATTTTTTTTTGGAAAATGCAGACAAAGACTTGCATGGTCTCCTTGGATACCTTGATTTTGGTTCAAATATTCTAAGCAATGTTTATAATATATATTTTTTTTTAATGAAAAAGATAATGCATGTACATGTATATTTTACCTTCTTCAATAAACTTTGGACAAAACAAAAGACAACTGTAACAAATGATAAAATGGTGACCCCATCTCATATGCCACAGTGATTAATTAACGTTACAACTTTGCATGCCCTGTAGTGGCACAAAAAATAACGTTTTTTCCAACCATTGAGTCCTCAAATTCTAGACTATATAATTGTATTTAAACAGATTTAAAACTTACCGAAGTTGCATTTCAGAAGATCTCCATATTTGCCTCCTGCATGTGTTTGCTTACTCCGTGTGGGGAATAAAAATCCAAACTTGATCCTTCATCTGGTGGCCACTTGTGCTGACTTGAGGTTGTTCTTTGATGTTTGATTTGATCAAATTTCTTTGCTCAAATATTTTCTAATTAATATATGTAATAATTATTTATTGTAAATGTTTAAAAAATGGCTGAATATTTTCTTAGCAAACAATAAATAACCATGTATTAAAATTATGTAAGAATAGTAGTAATTTAATGAAGTGATAATCAATCATTATGTGTTGATTTACTCCCCCCAAAAATACCTCTGCATCATTTTAAAAATTATTAAATCTCATCACAACACTAAATTAACAACCACAGTTTAAAAATAAATTAAAAGGAAATGTTAAAAATAAAAACTAATCTCACAGTAGTTGTCATTGAGATGAATTACCATCTGTGAATGGCAGATTAATCTGCCATTCAGATTCAA
>NW_006800309.1:0-51280 GCF_000485575.1 Poecilia formosa | reverse complement strand
AGATTTATAAACCAAGAAAAGTATTTTAAGGTTTAGTCTCTGAGCTGAAGATTTTCCCTGTGCTCTCATAATTCTTCTGACCCTGCCACAACAGCTCTAGCTCATGTCTCCTCCACGGCTGGCAACCACACAGCTTCAATCAAATCCTCCTCTTTCAAACACCAATTTACATCTTGGTACTTTACCCCCATCAGAGTCTTGACGTCCCGTCACGAAACAGGTCTTACCGTCCCCCTTTCAAAACCAAAGGAGACACAGCCTTTCTTTTTGTTCGTGTGGCTCCAGGACTTTGGAACTTCCTTCCTCTTAGATGGATCTCCACCTTTGCGTATTTATAACCTGTGTAAATAAACTTTTGCTGATCCATTTTCTTGAGTTTCGTGCATGTGGGTCAGAAACCTTAAAACCACGATGCTTGTCTCATCACTTCATGTGTCAAAGAACAAAGAGGAAATATTGCCAGGAGAAATATGAGGGCAAAGACCAACCAGTTCACCACTAGAATGAATCCTCTGTCACACTGAGCCAGAGGTGTCAGAGAGGACTTAAACTCCATCATGTGCATTTGTTGACTTTATCAGGGAAACAAACTGGAAAAAAACAAACCTTCCTAGACTCTGTCCAACCTAATTCTATGCCATTTTCTTTTGTCTTTCCATACATACTTTAAATAAGTAGTTTTTTTTTATTTTATCTAGATCACTAAATTTGTTAATAATTGCATGGCCAAAGTTAAACCTACGACATTTTGACGCTCCAATGCAAGAACCTCAGCCCCAGCCAGAGCTTGAATCACAGGAGGAGGCAGATTTAGAGGGAAGGCATGAAGTCAGCGGTAGAACAACTAGAGCAAGCAGAGTCCAGTTTTCCAAAAACGACTGCACAGGCCCCAGATATCCAATCTCGACAGCTTTCTACTACAGATGAGAGAACAAGAGTTCGAGTTTTCCTTAAGACGTTCCGTCTGCGGCCGCTCCGGTGGGTCACCCAGAAGACCAGCAGGGGCCGGCTAGAGGAGTAAGCAGACAGCCGTGGTGGCTCACACAACCTTCCATTTTGACCCTGTGGCTCCCTCTACTGGTAGGAAAAAACACCTTGGTGACTCATGAGGAGTCTTTCTTTCCTCAAAAGGTTAGTTCAAAATCCTCCAATTGTTATCGAGTATGACCATAATGAGCTGGCAGATGGTTTACTTTCCTACTCACAAACTTAAATCCTCCACAAGAGGATTCAACCCAGATAACTAAAACACAAAAGTTGTTTTTTTTTTTGTTTTTTTTGCACGCTGTGTGCTCAATTTGTTGTTTCCCTTTTCTTGTGAGAAACTGAAGCTCATTTGGAAAACAAATAAGTTGGGCCCTTCAACGTACATCGGACTCTTTGTGTGTGCATCACAACCAGCTCTCACCGCATCATCGGGGAGGCTTCTTGATAATGTAGAAATTGCATTAATTATTATTCAAGAGAACCTCATTATTCTCTTGAATAATGAGGTTCTCATTATTCAAGAGAACCTCAGTCTGATCCAATGCAGAACAGAGAGGAAGCAAAAAGGCAGAGACCACATCAAAATCCATGACACGTTTATTTGTGAATTCTATGACAAACAGGAGGCAGTTTCATCTTATTTTACAAGCTACCACGGTCGGAAAAACAAAAATACCTTCAAAAATCCATTTGGACGTCTTTTTCTCACATCTTTCAATGTTTGCTATTGTTTTATTTCATTTCATTGTTCTTTTCTCCCCCGTCAGTCATCTTCAAAATGCAACTATATACATGAAAATGCTCAAGTGCCGTCTAAAAGGGGAGAGAGCTACATATTTCCAAAGCGACCTGCGTCAGATCAGCTGTTGACATTCAGCTATTCTCAAAGAAACAGAAGGGCAGGGAACAAACCGTTTCACTTTCCTGTTGCTTTACAATGTAGGTGGGAATTCTTCACCAAGTACTCGTTTACGTTTTTCTCCTTTTATTAATCAAGCACTGTTAAAAAGAGATTATAGTATGTTAATAAAGCTAATATACAGACTGTCCTTAATACCTCAGCTAAGAATAATTTATATAATCCCAGCATGTAATATTCTAATTAGTGGTATGGAAACATTACAAAAGGATGGAAATATTCATGTTGCTTTACTAGGCTTACCTAAAAATGGGTACAGGTGATGCTTGATACCCCAGAGCCTTTAAAAAAGTCATTGGCTGGTGATGTTTTTCTGCAAAATGTTTTAGTTAATGGGTGAAATACAATTTAGGGATTAGGGAGAGACGGATATCCGCCTCTACCAAGCCACATTGTATGTTGTAATGCAATTTAAAAATGATCAGAATCATTATATGTGTATCATTCTGCCACAAATCAAACAAGTATGTGTCCAGCATGTTTGCATACTTGTGCAGAACACGGCAAAAATGAAATAACAATAATAATGATTAAATAACGTTTCTCATCATGTGTTTGATTCTTCATATTATGATGCTATCTTAAATTTAGACCTATTCTCATGAAAAAAGAAAGAAAAACAGTGTAGGCTACAGACATTTATTGAAAAAAATGTTCTATTCTTCTTCATTTTGACACGTTTGGAAATCTGATAAATCAAAAATATTAATATCTAAGGGTTCACTTTAGCTCTCGTCTCATAAATCCCTTATCAATTGTGCAAAATACTACAGCTTTTAGATTTAATTCAACATGTATCTAAGCTGAATATCTGAACTAAGATGTGGTGCTTTTTTAAAAATAATGGAATCTATGCAGATAAAGGAAAAGGTTCTAGTAAAAACAAGACACTTTTGTAGAGGAAAGGCACTAAAGTGACCCTCTTGTTGACAGAATGACGTTGAAAATAAATCCCCAAGTAAGTAGAGATTACACAAGTTTCCACTGAAAACATTTTCTGGCAGATTTACATGAATTTAGTTTTTATGTTTATTTTAGTCTATAGTCTAAGAGGTAGAACAAAATTCTGTAAACTGTCCACTTTTACGTTTGTGCAGACAATCAGAAATATAGTTTAAAATTACAATATAGGAATCAGGTTATAAAGTCGCTTCTTATCTGGAACAGCACAATGGATATCCCATAAATCCCTGCCACAGTGAGCTGTTTGTTGGTTCGCAGTGTATAAAGCCAATCATGTTAATGTTCTGAGCACAACCCTGTTTTGTTGGTAGCACACAGTTTTAATAGCTTTGAGTTCCAGATATAAATGCAAAGGAAAGATTGAAAAAGACAGGTTATTATTTGAACGTGTTTGGAAATCTTCTGCACGCTAATCAGTTTGGGTTTTTGCAGTCTGGAGAATGAAACAATCTTTTTAGGATGGTACATATCCTATGAGCTGTGGCTGTCTTGTTAGCGTGCTAACTGTTTGTATGTGTTTGAAAGTTTAATATTAGTCCTCAAATTATTGGTTTATTGAAGCGTAGTGTCATTGACTTATGTAAAATTAACTTGTGCCTCCAATAGTTCAATTATGGTCTGATAAAAAGACCATAATGCCACACTGACAAGTAATTTAACTTTTTCTATGAGTATCTAGTGATAAGCTAAAGTTAACAGTTATCAAAGTCAAAAACGATCATTTCTGGATAACTCTTCAACAGTGTGACAAACAGCTGCAATAATTTGAATCATATTGTTATGAAAAATTTCCATTACAACAAAAAAATTCAAATCACAGAAAGCCCTTTGAGTTTATTTTGGGTTCTAGAAAAATATTAAATATCTTAATGTAAATCAGCACTGAAGGAACAGTCTATCATTAAAATTTTTTGGTCAGATTTGTATAGTAGAATATTTTCATATATTTTAACAAGGATTTGCTTTAAATAATCAGGAAGAAATGTGGTCAGAATGATGGCTTTGCTAGATGAACATCTCAGCTAAATGTGCTAGCTTGTTGAAAGTTAAGCTTGGAGTTTTGCAACAAAACCAAGGCGTTTTTCCTAAAACGGTTCAATAGCTCGATTGAAAATGAAAACATAAAATATCCAAGCCATATTTATTGTGTTTTCTTGTTGAGTTGAAATCGAGATTAAATTATAGCTTGTGCAGGAAAACGCAAATGCTTTTAAAAAAGTGAAATAAGAAAAAAGGAATAGTAAATGAGCTTTTTGGAAACCGTTGAAACATTGCTTAGCTGGTAAACCAGTCAGACATCAAGTACAGCCATTAAATCGAGGCCAAAACGGTCTAGGTGAACTCATGTCAGCGGCTGGAGAGGCAGCAGCTGGTTTTATGCAGTTGGTTTTGTACCCAAAATGAGGGCTAAAACCGAGACAGACAGTAGCACAGAGACTGTGGGTTTTCCTCAGCATGTTATTTAAGTATATGTACTTTCTGTAATGCCCTACTTTTAAACTGCTGAGTCATTAAACTGTGTGCATACACAAGATGGGTAGGTTCTCCGTTGAAGCCCACAGAAGGCTGCACACCAAGTAGCACCATCGTAACAAAACAGAGACTCGACAACACATCAGCAGAACATCAATTAAAAAGTGAAATAGTAGATATTCCAGAAAAATGACTTTGTATTTTAAAAATGCCAGATGTGCAATCTATGCCACATCCAGCTACAGTTGTTAGCCTCTTGTCGCTTTAGCAGGATACAGTACATTAATGAAGACAACAAACTTCCCGAATGAAGGAAGTTTGTGTGTTTTAGAGAGTCTGGTTTTAGTGTGACAAAATATAAGACAGATAATCCAACAGACCATTTGAATAGCAAATCCAATATATAAAAAAGGACATGGCAAGGTAATGGACTCAAGATTCGTGTATAAAATTATTCAGAGTATATTTTTATGTCTTGTCCAACATCATATTTCTGCTATTTGCAACCAATCTTTGTGACTTTGCAACAGTTCTGTTCGTGTTGATTTATGCTGCCCATTATGTCCAGCTGTTGCAGGAAAACGAACTCTGTGGTCCATCTTATAGTTAACTTAGTATTTCATCTTCATTTATTTATATAGAAAATCAATTTATGGATCTGTTTCAAATAAGTTAAAACTTCAGATATTTAAATATTAAAAGTCATATTTTGCCGATTAAAAAAAAGGTTTAAATAACTTTTTAAAAATCCTGAAAGAGATTCCAGGTTTGTTGTAATGCTATGAACCAATTCAGTGAGCTTTATTAGTAAGAAAGATAGGTGTTGGTGTATGTTTGTGACAATAAGGATACTCTGATATCTCGACTTTGACAGCGGCCAGTTAGTGTGTCTGTTCCAAGTATCTAAACTATGGAGTTCACTGCCTTGCAAAAGTATTCATACCAATCGCCCTTTTTCTTTCTTTTTCTTTTTTTTTTTTTACCAACCTATAACTTTTACTAAAGCTAGTAAAAGTTCATGATGGAGAAAATTTCAGGAAAATCCTGAAGGTACAAAAGACTTGAGACTGTGGTTGAGGTTTACCCTCCAGCAGAACAACAATCATGAACATGCAACCAGAGCTACAATGGATTAGATGAATGTAAATATATGGTCAAGGAGTATGAATACTTTTGCAACGCGGTAGTTTATTTTTCCCAACCGTGTGATTATGATCCCAAAAGACGTTTTGATTTATTAGTAAAACTGGAATGCCTTTAATTTCTTGCTCCCACCATTGACTTGGGCAATCTGAAAAAAAAAACAAACAAAAAAAAAACAAAAAAAAAAACAAAAAACAAAAAAAAAACCAAAAAACAACAACATAATAAATAAACATTTAAAAAAATTACATTTCTATCCAATGTGCCATAAGCTTAACAAAAAGGATCCTGGTTTAACTTAACAAGGAGGAATGATTCCCAAAGTGTGTCAGAACAGAAGCCATTTCAAGATGGCGCACAGCAGATATGTACATGTGTTTACCAGGTTGTTGCTCTAATGTTAAAGGATGACAATACAAGTCTATCTCTGGCCGTCTGCTTCAAAATAAAGACATAATTTCTATCATCGAAGGTCAAAGTCATGGCTTTCATTTCACCCACTTTGTCTGTATTTGCTGCCATTATTCATTAAGAAAGACGGCACCAGAAAACCAAGCCATAAGATACATTTGCTCTCCAGGAACACTGGTTAAACATTGGTCTCTATAATCATTTCTATGGTTTCATTTTTTGAGCCGTTAGGTACCAACATTCTTCATTTTAGTTCAAATCTGGTCTTCATGAAACGCACGGCCCAGTGGTTTTCAATGTCTTCCTGTGCTAATAAGACACGGCGTATACCACTCTGCTATGTGTCATTAAGATGTGGCATTTTTTTTTTATCTGTGAAGTCAATTGTGCAAAGCAATCCGACACTGCGTGGCGTGTTAAGTGTGGGTCCAACACTGTGAAATCATCGAAACATTTAATTGTGTCTCGGTTTGCAGACAATAAAAATAATAAAAAACTGCTTTTGTTTCATACCCCCCAAAGTAACACATGATATCTAAAATAACTGCTCATTAAACAGCATGATGGTGGTAACATTATAGCATATCGTTGTGAATGTGTAGTATTAGCAGACTGATTGTAGTACCTGTTACTCTGATAGTTGGAGGTTGTGTTTTGAGTCCTGACATCATCATCATCATTATTTAACCTGTTGATTGGTATCTGTAGTGTTAGATGGCAGTTCTGGTTTCAGTCCTGCTGGTAGGTTTGGGATGCTGGCGCAGTCCTTGGCATCGGTCGCACGTCTAGAAACCGGAGTGGCGTCTCCGGTGTTCTGATTGAGAGAAGGTGGCAGTAGCTTTGTGTGGGGGTCCGGGGCAGGGGGCAGTTTGCGCTGTGTGCTGAGGCGGTGTGTTAATGTTTGGCAGTGGGCCTGTGTGCGTGGCAGGTTCTAGGTGTTTGTGTGCATTTGGTGCTCTGGGAGGTGCGGGGAAGCGTTTCCAAGGCAGTCGTGTTTGTGAAGAAGTGAATTTCCTCCGTGAGCGTCTTCGCTGGGAGGCTCGTCACTCGTTGCAGGCGTCTCCTTTCTCCTCGGCTCCAGCTGGAGAGTCCTGCGGACGGTGCTTGCAGTGGCGAACGGCTGCTCTGGACGATCGGACAAAGCAGGAGGACGGAGTAGCACAATCGCAAGGTGCCTCCTGGGAGACAGAACAAAGTCACTTCATGCCCACATCATCGTGCCATGGTGTACAGAACCTTGGAAACGTGTTCATACCGATTTAACCTTTGCACATTCTGTCATGTTATAACCACAGACTTTCATGTACCGTCATATTCAGTAAATCAGAATATATACGTCTCAGTGAGTCTCATTTGTCAGATTAAACGTATCTTTTGAAAATAATAACCTTTAAGCAGCAAACATGCTTTTCATTAAGCACACGTTCTTTGTTTTTAAAAAAAAAAGTTTTATATTGCTCTGATGTGATGATCTGATTTTAAGTGCCATGTTTTCATTAACTATAAGTGGGAAATGACTGTAGTTAGCAGAAATAAAAGCTCCCAAACACCCGTATGTGTAATTAATCTGTATGAAATGAGAGGCTCCTGAAATAAATGGGCCGTTCAGTAATACTCTAATTTTTTGAATGACTCTGCATTTTACTGGTTAGACCAACAGAACAAACTAAATAGTTGTGCTTTAGAATGAAAATGATACATGGATGTTTAAAAATTACAGCTGAAACTCTTGGGTTATGTCTGCACCTGCTTTTCATGTTGAGAAACTCAAACTTTTGCCTTAACAAATCACCCCCGGCTGATTCAGACTGGATATACATCATTTCAAGAGGAGTTTTCTAGTCTTTGCAAAGTTGACTTAATGCATTGATCTAAACTCTTTTGTTGTAGCCTTGGATGTGTTTTTGCCTTCCTTTTACCACAGGTCTTTTGACTGGTGCTGTAATCAATGCTCTCCTCCTCCTGGCAGTTCAGGCCTTCATACTGCTACCATTTTTAGTAAACACATTAAGAGCACTTTTAAAGCTTTCTTTCTGATCAGTCTACTGTATTTCTTGGTCTTTGTGATGCTGTTAGTTCACTGATGTCCTCAAACACACCTCTGAAAACTTCACAGAACAGCTGAATTCATACTGAGATTACACTACACACAAGTGGACAACAAGTACTTATTCCATGACTTTCGAAGACAATTGGTCAAAGTGGACTTTATTAAAGGAGATTTACCACATTTAGATTTTAAGTCCCTCTATAATAGGCTGAAGTTTATGGTTGTAATATGATACATTTTAACATGTAGTAAAAAACTACAAACTGCCGTTTCATTTAAAAGCACAAACCTCGGTTCCCGGTCCTGCAGCCACGCTGTTGCTCGTTGCTTCCTTCCCTCCTCCCATGATGCTGATCATCTCCTCCCCAGCCGTCTGCCTCAGAAACCGCTTATTAACAATCCTGGTCACGCTGTCGTTGCCTCCGCTCAGTCCAGCCAGCGCAGCAGCCCCTCCGAGTGTGGGTTCGTCCACGCTGCTCAAGCCACCCAAGACCCCCACGCCTCCGAGGACAGCGAGGGAGTCTCTCTGCACTTTCTCCACAGACAGGGGGGCTCCACCCGGGCCGCGGCTGTTGCACACATTCCTGAAGAACTCCTGCACCAGCCCTCCATACCGCTGAGGGTTGGAATCGGAGCCGCAAGCAGCAGCGCCGGAGGGTTTTCCGGCAGCGTGAGGCTGCCGAGCCGGGCTGGCCGTCTGGCTTGACCCTATAGCAGCGCAGGGATCACAGGTTTGGATTATCACCAACAGGATTAACTGAAGTTACTGTGGGTTTAAGCCAGAACAAAACGACAAGACGTTTGGGCTTTTTTCTGTTCCATCAAATTACGATGTTTCTCAGTTTGTTCTTATGTAAGTGTTACTGCAGGGATTGACCCTTTGCTCGTGATGTCAACGTCTTCACGTACCACTCCACCACTACGGACGTCAAAACATCCGATGTGCAAGTAAACTCTTGTAAAGCTTGTCAAAAAACAGACAGTCGAGAGCCTAATATCTCTTTTATTTAGATGATTTCACTTTAAAAATGGCTCTAGGGTTCTGCACAGTTGGCTGGACAGACAGACAGATATGGATGCAACCAAACTTGCCATTTTATTGTAAACCTTTGACAAGATATTGCAGTGTGGCGTAGTTACCCATCTATTCATTAGTAACCATGGAGAAAATGCTCCGCCTTGTACAAATAAACTTTTGCATGCTTTTAAGTCTGCTTCGGTGTTACGGGAAAACGCCGTTTATAACATAGTGGTATAAATCATGGGGCGTGAAACCGGCTGATTAAACAAACAAATATGTCAGGAGAGGGAACGTATGGGTCGCTTTCTAATCTAGCTTTATCCAACGTTTGTAAGTGCTGCCATGCATGAGCCCCAAATAAATCTGTGTTACTTCGGCAAGACAAATTAGCTCGACTTGAACAAGTGAAAGCCGTGGCTATACAGGCAAAAACAACTTGGAAAAACAATCCCTCACTTCCAACGTCGGTCATGGCGCCTCAATGTGATTGGGTGGCGTATTTTGCAATACTTGAAAGACGACACATTTACAGACCTAGATTATGCATCTCACCTATTTCACTCCTCCAAAGCGACTCTGTGCTTCCGGAGTGCTCCACTACGCTGAAGAGGCTGGAGAGGCCGTCGGTGAGGCCGTTCAGGACGGGGCTGTCCCTCGTCGTAGTGGAGCGAGCCCAAGCAGAGCCGCCACTGCCACCGATGGGCCTCTGATGTAGGCTCCACATGCTGCGGTCCCTGCTGGAGGAAGCGCCATCCAGTCTGGAAGTGGAACCTGAAAATAGCGATTTGCTCGATCATTCGTCTAAAAACGCTCCAAAGCACCAAACGAACTGGGCTCAGAGGGAAGTGAGGAGAAGTTTTACCAGAAGACACTCTCCGCTGTAGCTTAGGCGACCCATACTTGGGCGAACAGCATGGCCTCTCAATGCGGCTGTGCACTTTATCCAGAGATGTAGAAATCTGCCGAGTTCGGGCGGATACCAGCGAGGAAGTGGTTGCTGGTGTTGGCCGAGGTGACCAGGATTTGGAGTGCAACCCCGTTGCCCTGCTGGTCTCTGTCTGCAGTCCGATGCTGACACCCTGAGCTGCAGTCTGGGTGGACTTGTTGGACACTCCAACGGGCTGAAGGAAGTTTAAAATGTTTCGGATTAACCTTTTTACCTGGACTTTTTTCCAGTAGAGCTAAGTTTGCAATTAGAACACGGAGATCTTTCTGTCTAAATCAAACATTTATAACATGTTTTAATATTACATTTTATTTACAAAGCACTTTTCAATACAAAGACAGGCAAGCTCATTGAGTTTGGCTTCCCTGCTATGAAGTAATAAAGACTAAATTCAACAAAAACAGCAGGAAAATATTACACATTCAAAACATTTACTGGAACGAGAATGAAAATGAAGGAGAGACGATACCTGACTCCCAGGCTCCTTGCTGGATTTCCTCTCCAGAGAAGAAGAGCGAATAGCTTGCCGGACACAGTTAGTCATCTCCTTCATGTCGTCACTTAAGTTGGCAGAGATGTCTCCGATCTCCAGATCGTGGAAGGGAGAACTGGATGTCATCCCGTCCACCACCCTGTTAGCCGCGCCGCCGCTGACACTGCTGCTGAAAACGCTCGGCATCGACGTGGAAATGCTGCTGCCTCTGCTCTCCAGCAGTTCCCGGTGCTGCTTGGACAGCGAGCTGAGCCACTGCTCATAAGAAGAGGTGAACGATGAGGCGGGTTGTTGGCGCTGAGCATCGAGAGCGTCCAGTGAGGCCACGCCACCGTCCGTGTCATTCTGCTTCAGAGATGAACCCCCGACGCTGTATTCATCAGAATCCAAAGGCTCCTGGTATCTTCTCCGGTGCTCCATACGCCTCACAGCAGGAGGGCTGTAGTAAATACGGATGCCGGTCCGGTCCGGAGCAGTGCAGCTCCTCTGCACAAAGTCCAAGTCCATCTGAGAGGCTGCGGAGCTGCTACAAGAACCACTTGGACCATCCCAGGTTTTACAAGTGTCAGCCATCTCTGGGGTCTAGACCAGGAGACAACAGCGTAGGTTTAGTAAATGTTCTGACTCAGTGTGTTTGTGAAAGCAGTCACTATAAAAACCTCAACAAAGTTTACAAATTTTAGACCAGCAGCCGTATAAAAACCGCAGTTTCAAACCTCGTTGGTTATGCTGGTCCAGTTCTTCACGGTTACATCCCCAAACTCGGCTCCAGTAAAAAGCGGCATTGAACCAAAATGTGCTTTGTCCTTCGCACAGGAAGATCTGCTACCCTCCGAGTCCTCCAGTGTAGATTTGATCCTAGTCAAAGACGCAGTAACAGAAAAGTTATGTTCAGATGTCACAGTGACAAATTCAGTGTGATCTGCAAAAGTATTCATTCTTCCACATTTGCGACATTCCAAACCGCCCACTTCAGTGTTTGTTAACTTGGATTTTATATAACAGATCAGCACAAAATGTTGATAATTTGTGAACACACACTGATCGCGCCTTTTTTTTTGCAAGTGTTAGGACTGTGGAAAACACTAACGCTGACCTCTTCTGGGTTTATGTTAATGGTTTTCTTTTTGCCTATTTTCCGTGAAAGCTAAATTTGTGGACAACAAACTTTTCCTTTCATTTCTTTTCAAGTTTTTTCATAGGTCCATCTGAGCTGTGGACCTATGCCGCGCCTCCATTCTTTGCCTTGGATTTTATTTCGGGGCATCAGTGTAAAGAGGTCTGACTAATAAATGCACCCAATGCTTATAAAAAAAAATACAGTACAAAGAAATCTGACAAAAAGTGAAAAGGATAAAAAAAATATATAAATATCTTTGTGAAGCACCTCTCTTACTTTATCCACCTGCTTATTTGCACGTGTGTAGATATTGTATATTTTTCTTTTTCATACTTTACTTATTTTTTACTTTTTAGGTTTATTTGCACCGTGAAATCATTGAAAAGTCCCAGTGAACTTGTTCAAACAGATTCTGACACTGATTTTGACTTTAACTTAAAGCACTGATGATGAAACGGCCATAAAAAGTGAAGGTGATGACAACTAATGACTTGTTTAAGTACGTGGTAAAGTAAGCATGACTGTTTTTCACTGTCACCTCGGCGATGCTGATCCGTTAACAACACCCGCCGTGTCCACAGTGGATTCGTCACCTGGAGGCTTCGACTGTGAGGGAAAAGAGAAGAGTCACGTTGAAAAGACTTGATCTAGTTTTTGCAATCAACATTTAAACGACCGCCATGACACGTCTGAGCATCACAGCTCCTATAGCATTTCATTGTGAGCATGAAGTTGCCAGTCGCCTCCTTTGGAGTTTCTAGAAGTGAACTCTATAATCAGTCTGTGGCAGATCGAGGTTAAACACGGATAGCTATGCTGAGTCGGTGGTTTTTGCACTGGAGGTGAGATCTGAAGCTAAGAAGCAATTTCCCCTGTGAGCGGAGGAGGAGAAGTGGAAGAAAAGGACATCTGCAAATGCTGTGCCTATAGCTGCACTGACAACCTTTTTTTACTCTCACTGGCAGCACTGTGCAGCCCGAACTATCCGAATAAACAGAAATCTAAATGCACAGCAGGTGCCTTTAATCTGCAAAAATACTTATGTGTAAAAATCAAAAACTGAAGTATAGTAACTGGCCGTCTTTGTTCTGCTTAAGTGTAATAAAGCAAGGATTACACTAAGTTGCCTGTTGGTGGCGCTACAACTGCATCCCAAAAGCTTGAAAAGGTCCAAACAAATGACACATTCATAAGACTTGAGGAAGGCAG
Organism: Poecilia formosa; assembly: GCF_000485575.1. Classification (NCBI taxonomy): domain Eukaryota; kingdom Metazoa; phylum Chordata; class Actinopteri; order Cyprinodontiformes; family Poeciliidae; genus Poecilia; species Poecilia formosa. The sequence goes on along the minus strand of NW_006800309.1, from coordinate 38,545 downwards.
AGCGTGATAAACGCCGCTATCAGAGTGGCTGAGACAAAAAGCTAAATGACGAGCTGAATCTCCTCCCAGTTCTCCTGCACAGGCCTGGAGCGAGACAGGATGACAGCAGAGAGGGGGAAGGAAGACGACGGAGACAGACGCGGAAGTGGAAAAAGCGAATGAGCGGACAGGAAACGGGGCGGGAGAGGAGGGGAGCTCTCTGCAGGCTGAGAACTTCAAAGATGACAGAAAGACCTTAAATGCACCTCTGGGGTTTGAGTCAGGCACAGAGAAAATCCCTTTAACCTTAGAATCCCCAGAAGGTCGCAGCCCGCCGTCAGCCCTCACTGACATGTTGCAGCAGATATGAGTGGCCATGTCTTTCTGCTGAGCTGAACTTTTACAGAAGGATCCAGAGTTGGATGGTANCATTATTCAAGAGAACCTCAGTCTGATCCACTACAGAACAGAGAGGAAGCAAAAAGGCAGAGACCACATCAAAATCCATGACACGTTTATTTGTGAATTCTATGACAAACAGGAGGCAGTTTCATCTTATTTTACAAGCTACCACGGTCGGAAAAACAAAAATACCTTCAAAAATCCATTTGGACGTCTTTTTCTCACATCTTTCAATGTTTGCTATTGTTTTATTTCATTTCATTGTTCTTTTCTCCCCCGTCAGTCATCTTCAAAATGCAACTATATACATGAAAATGCTCAAGTGCCGTCTAAAAGGGGAGAGAGCTACATATTTCCAAAGCGACCTGCGTCAGATCAGCTGTTGACATTCAGCTATTCTCAAAGAAACAGAAGGGCAGGGAACAAACCGTTTCACTTTCCTGTTGCTTTACAATGTAGGTGGGAATTCTTTACCAAGTACTCGTTTAAGTTTTTCTCCTTTTATTAATCAAGCACTGTTAAAAAGAGATTATAGTATGTTAATAAAGCTAATATACAGACTGTCCTTAATACCTCAGCTAAGAATAATTTATATAATCCCAGCATGTAATATTCTAATTAGTGGTATGGAAACATTACAAAAGGATGGAAATATTCATGTTGCTTTACTAGGCTTACCTAAAAATGGGTACAGGTGATGCTTGATACCCCAGAGCCTTTAAAAAAGTCATTGGCTGGTGATGTTTTTCTGCAAAATGTTTTAGTTAATGGGTGAAATACAATTTAGGGATTAGGGAGAGACGGATATCCGCCTCTACCAAGCCACATTGTATGTTGTAATGCAATTTAAAAATGATCAGAATCATTATATGTGTATCATTCTGCCACAAATCAAACAAGTATGTGTCCAGCATGTTTGCATACTTGTGCAGAACACGGCAAAAATGAAATAACAATAATAATGATTAAATAACGTTTCTCATCATGTGTTTGATTCTTCATATTATGATGCTATCTTAAATTTAGACCTATTCTCACGAAAAAAGAAAGAAAAACAGTGTAGGCTACAGACATTTATTGAAAAAAATGTTCTATTCTTCTTCATTTTGACACGTTTGGAAATCTGATAAATCAAAAATATTAATATCTAAGGGTTCACTTTAGCTCTCGTCTCATAAATCCCTTATCAATTGTGCAAAATACTACAGCTTTTAGATTTAATTCAACATGTATCTAAGCTGAATATTTGAACTAAGCTGTGGTGCTTTTTTAAAAATAATGGAATCTATGCAGATAAAGGAAAAGGTTCTAGTAAAAACAAGACACTTTTGTAGAGGAAAGGCACTAAAGTGACCCTCTTGTTGACAGAATGACGTTGAAAATAAATCCCCAAGTAAGTAGAGATTACACAAGTTTCCACTGAAAACATTTTCTGGCAGATTTACATGAATTTAGTTTTTGTGTTTATTTTAGTCTATAGTCTAAGAGGTAGAACAAAATTCTGTAAACTGTCCACTTTTACGTTTGTGCAGACAATCAGAAATATAGTTTAAAATTACAATATAGGAATCAGGTTATAAAGTCGCTTCTTATCTGGAACAGCACAACGGATATCCCATAAATCCCTGCCACAGTGAGCTGTTTGTTGGTTCGCAGTGTATAAAGCCAATCATGTTAATGTTCTGAGCACAACCCTGTTTTGTTGGTAGCACACAGTTTTAATAGCTTTGAGTTCCAGATATAAATGCAAAGGAAAGATTGAAAAAGACAGGTTATTATTTGAACGTGTTTGGAAATCTTCTGCACGCTAATCAGTTTGGGTTTTTGCAGTCTGGAGAATGAAACAATCTTTTTAGGATGGTACATATCCTATGAGCTGTGGCTGTCTTGTTAGCGTGCTAACTGTTTGTATGTGTTTGAAAGTTTAATATTAGTCCTCAAATTATTGGTTTATTGAAGCGTAGTGTCATTGACTTATGTAAAATTAACTTGTGCCTCCAATAGTTCAATTATGGTCTGATAAAAAGACCATAATGCCACACTGACAAGTAATTTAACTTTTTCTATGAGTATCTAGTGATAAGCTAAAGTTAACAGTTATCAAAGTCAAAAACGATCATTTCTGGATAACTCTTCAACAGTGTGACAAACAGCTGCAATAATTTGAATCATATTGTTATGAAAAATTTCCATTACAACAAAAAAATTCAAATCACAGAAAGCCCTTTGAGTTTATTTTGGGTTCTAGAAAAATATTAAATATCTTAATGTAAATCAGCACTGAAGGAACAGTCTATCATTAAAATTTTTTGGTCAGATTTGTATAGTAGAATATTTTCATATATTTTAACAAGGATTTGCTTTAAATAATCAGGAAGAAATGTGGTCAGAATGATGGCTTTGCTAGATGAACATCTCAGCTAAATGTGCTAGCTTGTTGAAAGTTAAGCTTGGAGTTTTGCAACAAAACCAAGGCGTTTTTCCTAAAACGGTTCAATAGCTCGATTGAAAATGAAAACATAAAATATCCAAGCCATATTTATTGTGTTTTCTTGTTGAGTTGAAATCGAGATTAAATTATAGCTTGTGCAGGAAAACGCAAATGCTTTTAAAAAAGTGAAATAAGAAAAAAGGAATAGTAAATGAGCTTTTTGGAAACCGTTGAAACATTGCTTAGCTGGTAAACCAGTCAGACATCAAGTACAGCCATTAAATCGAGGCCAAAACGGTCTAGGTGAACTCATGTCAGCGGCTGGAGAGGCAGCAGCTGGTTTTATGCAGTTGGTTTTGTACCCAAAATGAGGGCTAAAACCGAGACAGACAGTAGCACAGAGACTGTGGGTTTTCCTCAGCATGTTATTTAAGTATATGTACTTTCTGTAATGCCCTACTTTTAAACTGCTGAGTCATTAAACTGTGTGCATACACAAGATGGGTAGGTTCTCCGTTGAAGCCCACAGAAGGCTGCACACCAAGTAGCACCATCGTAACAAAACAGAGACTCGACAACACATCAGCAGAACATCAATTAAAAAGTGAAATAGTAGATATTCCAGAAAAATGACTTTGTATTTTAAAAATGCCAGATGTGCAATCTATGCCACATCCAGCTACAGTTGTTAGCCTCTTGTCGCTTTAGCAGGATACAGTACATTAATGAAGACAACAAACTTCCCGAATGAAGGAAGTTTGTGTGTTTTAGAGAGTCTGGTTTTAGTGTGACAAAATATAAGACAGATAATCCAACAGACCATTTGAATAGCAAATCCAATATATAAAAAAGGACATGGCAAGGTAATGGACTCAAGATTCGTGTATAAAATTATTCAGAGTATATTTTTATGTCTTGTCCAACATCATATTTCTGCTATTTGCAACCAATCTTTGTGACTTTGCAACAGTTCTGTTCGTGTTGATTTATGCTGCCCATTATGTCCAGCTGTTGCAGGAAAACGAACTCTGTGGTCCATCTTATAGTTAACTTAGTATTTCATCTTCATTTATTTATATAGAAAATCAATTTATGGATCTGTTTCAAATAAGTTAAAACTTCAGATATTTAAATATTAAAAGTCATATTTTGCCGATTAAAAAAAAGGTTTAAATAACTTTTTAAAAATCCTGAAAGAGATTCCAGGTTTGTTGTAATGCTATGAACCAATTCAGTGAGCTTTATTAGTAAGAAAGATAGGTGTTGGTGTATGTTTGTGACAATAAGGATACTCTGATATCTCGACTTTGACAGCGGCCAGTTAGTGTGTCTGTTCCAAGTATCTAAACTATGGAGTTCACTGCCTTGCAAAAGTATTCATACCAATCGCCCTTTTTCTTTCTTTTTCTTTTTTTTTTTTTACCAACCTATAACTTTTACTAAAGCTAGTAAAAGTTCATGATGGAGAAAATTTCAGGAAAATCCTGAAGGTACAAAAGACTTGAGACTGTGGTTGAGGTTTACCCTCCAGCAGAACAACAATCATGAACATGCAACCAGAGCTACAATGGATTAGATGAATGTAAATATATGGTCAAGGAGTATGAATACTTTTGCAACGCGGTAGTTTATTTTTCCCAACCGTGTGATTATGATCCCAAAAGACGTTTTGATTTATTAGTAAAACTGGAATGCCTTTAATTTCTTGCTCCCACCATTGACTTGGGCAATCTGAAAAAAAAAACAAACAAAAAAAAAACAAAAAAAAAAACAAAAAACAAAAAAAAAACCAAAAAACAACAACATAATAAATAAACATTTAAAAAAATTACATTTCTATCCAATGTGCCATAAGCTTAACAAAAAGGATCCTGGTTTAACTTAACAAGGAGGAATGATTCCCAAAGTGTGTCAGAACAGAAGCCATTTCAAGATGGCGCACAGCAGATATGTACATGTGTTTACCAGGTTGTTGCTCTAATGTTAAAGGATGACAATACAAGTCTATCTCTGGCCGTCTGCTTCAAAATAAAGACATAATTTCTATCATCGAAGGTCAAAGTCATGGCTTTCATTTCACCCACTTTGTCTGTATTTGCTGCCATTATTCATTAAGAAAGACGGCACCAGAAAACCAAGCCATAAGATACATTTGCTCTCCAGGAACACTGGTTAAACATTGGTCTCTATAATCATTTCTATGGTTTCATTTTTTGAGCCGTTAGGTACCAACATTCTTCATTTTAGTTCAAATCTGGTCTTCATGAAACGCACGGCCCAGTGGTTTTCAATGTCTTCCTGTGCTAATAAGACACGGCGTATACCACTCTGCTATGTGTCATTAAGATGTGGCATTTTTTTTTTATCTGTGAAGTCAATTGTGCAAAGCAATCCGACACTGCGTGGCGTGTTAAGTGTGGGTCCAACACTGTGAAATCATCGAAACATTTAATTGTGTCTCGGTTTGCAGACAATAAAAATAATAAAAAACTGCTTTTGTTTCATACCCCCCAAAGTAACACATGATATCTAAAATAACTGCTCATTAAACAGCATGATGGTGGTAACATTATAGCATATCGTTGTGAATGTGTAGTATTAGCAGACTGATTGTAGTACCTGTTACTCTGATAGTTGGAGGTTGTGTTTTGAGTCCTGACATCATCATCATCATTATTTAACCTGTTGATTGGTATCTGTAGTGTTAGATGGCAGTTCTGGTTTCAGTCCTGCTGGTAGGTTTGGGATGCTGGCGCAGTCCTTGGCATCGGTCGCACGTCTAGAAACCGGAGTGGCGTCTCCGGTGTTCTGATTGAGAGAAGGTGGCAGTAGCTTTGTGTGGGGGTCCGGGGCAGGGGGCAGTTTGCGCTGTGTGCTGAGGCGGTGTGTTAATGTTTGGCAGTGGGCCTGTGTGCGTGGCAGGTTCTAGGTGTTTGTGTGCATTTGGTGCTCTGGGAGGTGCGGGGAAGCGTTTCCAAGGCAGTCGTGTTTGTGAAGAAGTGAATTTCCTCCGTGAGCGTCTTCGCTGGGAGGCTCGTCACTCGTTGCAGGCGTCTCCTTTCTCCTCGGCTCCAGCTGGAGAGTCCTGCGGACGGTGCTTGCAGTGGCGAACGGCTGCTCTGGACGATCGGACAAAGCAGGAGGACGGAGTAGCACAATCGCAAGGTGCCTCCTGGGAGACAGAACAAAGTCACTTCATGCCCACATCATCGTGCCATGGTGTACAGAACCTTGGAAACGTGTTCATACCGATTTAACCTTTGCACATTCTGTCATGTTATAACCACAGACTTTCATGTACCGTCATATTCAGTAAATCAGAATATATACGTCTCAGTGAGTCTCATTTGTCAGATTAAACGTATCTTTTGAAAATAATAACCTTTAAGCAGCAAACATGCTTTTCATTAAGCACACGTTCTTTGTTTTTAAAAAAAAAAGTTTTATATTGCTCTGATGTGATGATCTGATTTTAAGTGCCATGTTTTCATTAACTATAAGTGGGAAATGACTGTAGTTAGCAGAAATAAAAGCTCCCAAACACCCGTATGTGTAATTAATCTGTATGAAATGAGAGGCTCCTGAAATAAATGGGCCGTTCAGTAATACTCTAATTTTTTGAATGACTCTGCATTTTACTGGTTAGACCAACAGAACAAACTAAATAGTTGTGCTTTAGAATGAAAATGATACATGGATGTTTAAAAATTACAGCTGAAACTCTTGGGTTATGTCTGCACCTGCTTTTCATGTTGAGAAACTCAAACTTTTGCCTTAACAAATCACCCCCGGCTGATTCAGACTGGATATACATCATTTCAAGAGGAGTTTTCTAGTCTTTGCAAAGTTGACTTAATGCATTGATCTAAACTCTTTTGTTGTAGCCTTGGATGTGTTTTTGCCTTCCTTTTACCACAGGTCTTTTGACTGGTGCTGTAATCAATGCTCTCCTCCTCCTGGCAGTTCAGGCCTTCATACTGCTACCATTTTTAGTAAACACATTAAGAGCACTTTTAAAGCTTTCTTTCTGATCAGTCTACTGTATTTCTTGGTCTTTGTGATGCTGTTAGTTCACTGATGTCCTCAAACACACCTCTGAAAACTTCACAGAACAGCTGAATTCATACTGAGATTACACTACACACAAGTGGACAACAAGTACTTATTCCATGACTTTCGAAGACAATTGGTCAAAGTGGACTTTATTAAAGGAGATTTACCACATTTAGATTTTAAGTCCCTCTATAATAGGCTGAAGTTTATGGTTGTAATATGATACATTTTAACATGTAGTAAAAAACTACAAACTGCCGTTTCATTTAAAAGCACAAACCTCGGTTCCCGGTCCTGCAGCCACGCTGTTGCTCGTTGCTTCCTTCCCTCCTCCCATGATGCTGATCATCTCCTCCCCAGCCGTCTGCCTCAGAAACCGCTTATTAACAATCCTGGTCACGCTGTCGTTGCCTCCGCTCAGTCCAGCCAGCGCAGCAGCCCCTCCGAGTGTGGGTTCGTCCACGCTGCTCAAGCCACCCAAGACCCCCACGCCTCCGAGGACAGCGAGGGAGTCTCTCTGCACTTTCTCCACAGACAGGGGGGCTCCACCCGGGCCGCGGCTGTTGCACACATTCCTGAAGAACTCCTGCACCAGCCCTCCATACCGCTGAGGGTTGGAATCGGAGCCGCAAGCAGCAGCGCCGGAGGGTTTTCCGGCAGCGTGAGGCTGCCGAGCCGGGCTGGCCGTCTGGCTTGACCCTATAGCAGCGCAGGGATCACAGGTTTGGATTATCACCAACAGGATTAACTGAAGTTACTGTGGGTTTAAGCCAGAACAAAACGACAAGACGTTTGGGCTTTTTTCTGTTCCATCAAATTACGATGTTTCTCAGTTTGTTCTTATGTAAGTGTTACTGCAGGGATTGACCCTTTGCTCGTGATGTCAACGTCTTCACGTACCACTCCACCACTACGGACGTCAAAACATCCGATGTGCAAGTAAACTCTTGTAAAGCTTGTCAAAAAACAGACAGTCGAGAGCCTAATATCTCTTTTATTTAGATGATTTCACTTTAAAAATGGCTCTAGGGTTCTGCACAGTTGGCTGGACAGACAGACAGATATGGATGCAACCAAACTTGCCATTTTATTGTAAACCTTTGACAAGATATTGCAGTGTGGCGTAGTTACCCATCTATTCATTAGTAACCATGGAGAAAATGCTCCGCCTTGTACAAATAAACTTTTGCATGCTTTTAAGTCTGCTTCGGTGTTACGGGAAAACGCCGTTTATAACATAGTGGTATAAATCATGGGGCGTGAAACCGGCTGATTAAACAAACAAATATGTCAGGAGAGGGAACGTATGGGTCGCTTTCTAATCTAGCTTTATCCAACGTTTGTAAGTGCTGCCATGCATGAGCCCCAAATAAATCTGTGTTACTTCGGCAAGACAAATTAGCTCGACTTGAACAAGTGAAAGCCGTGGCTATACAGGCAAAAACAACTTGGAAAAACAATCCCTCACTTCCAACGTCGGTCATGGCGCCTCAATGTGATTGGGTGGCGTATTTTGCAATACTTGAAAGACGACACATTTACAGACCTAGATTATGCATCTCACCTATTTCACTCCTCCAAAGCGACTCTGTGCTTCCGGAGTGCTCCACTACGCTGAAGAGGCTGGAGAGGCCGTCGGTGAGGCCGTTCAGGACGGGGCTGTCCCTCGTCGTAGTGGAGCGAGCCCAAGCAGAGCCGCCACTGCCACCGATGGGCCTCTGATGTAGGCTCCACATGCTGCGGTCCCTGCTGGAGGAAGCGCCATCCAGTCTGGAAGTGGAACCTGAAAATAGCGATTTGCTCGATCATTCGTCTAAAAACGCTCCAAAGCACCAAACGAACTGGGCTCAGAGGGAAGTGAGGAGAAGTTTTACCAGAAGACACTCTCCGCTGTAGCTTAGGCGACCCATACTTGGGCGAACAGCATGGCCTCTCAATGCGGCTGTGCACTTTATCCAGAGATGTAGAAATCTGCCGAGTTCGGGCGGATACCAGCGAGGAAGTGGTTGCTGGTGTTGGCCGAGGTGACCAGGATTTGGAGTGCAACCCCGTTGCCCTGCTGGTCTCTGTCTGCAGTCCGATGCTGACACCCTGAGCTGCAGTCTGGGTGGACTTGTTGGACACTCCAACGGGCTGAAGGAAGTTTAAAATGTTTCGGATTAACCTTTTTACCTGGACTTTTTTCCAGTAGAGCTAAGTTTGCAATTAGAACACGGAGATCTTTCTGTCTAAATCAAACATTTATAACATGTTTTAATATTACATTTTATTTACAAAGCACTTTTCAATACAAAGACAGGCAAGCTCATTGAGTTTGGCTTCCCTGCTATGAAGTAATAAAGACTAAATTCAACAAAAACAGCAGGAAAATATTACACATTCAAAACATTTACTGGAACGAGAATGAAAATGAAGGAGAGACGATACCTGACTCCCAGGCTCCTTGCTGGATTTCCTCTCCAGAGAAGAAGAGCGAATAGCTTGCCGGACACAGTTAGTCATCTCCTTCATGTCGTCACTTAAGTTGGCAGAGATGTCTCCGATCTCCAGATCGTGGAAGGGAGAACTGGATGTCATCCCGTCCACCACCCTGTTAGCCGCGCCGCCGCTGACACTGCTGCTGAAAACGCTCGGCATCGACGTGGAAATGCTGCTGCCTCTGCTCTCCAGCAGTTCCCGGTGCTGCTTGGACAGCGAGCTGAGCCACTGCTCATAAGAAGAGGTGAACGATGAGGCGGGTTGTTGGCGCTGAGCATCGAGAGCGTCCAGTGAGGCCACGCCACCGTCCGTGTCATTCTGCTTCAGAGATGAACCCCCGACGCTGTATTCATCAGAATCCAAAGGCTCCTGGTATCTTCTCCGGTGCTCCATACGCCTCACAGCAGGAGGGCTGTAGTAAATACGGATGCCGGTCCGGTCCGGAGCAGTGCAGCTCCTCTGCACAAAGTCCAAGTCCATCTGAGAGGCTGCGGAGCTGCTACAAGAACCACTTGGACCATCCCAGGTTTTACAAGTGTCAGCCATCTCTGGGGTCTAGACCAGGAGACAACAGCGTAGGTTTAGTAAATGTTCTGACTCAGTGTGTTTGTGAAAGCAGTCACTATAAAAACCTCAACAAAGTTTACAAATTTTAGACCAGCAGCCGTATAAAAACCGCAGTTTCAAACCTCGTTGGTTATGCTGGTCCAGTTCTTCACGGTTACATCCCCAAACTCGGCTCCAGTAAAAAGCGGCATTGAACCAAAATGTGCTTTGTCCTTCGCACAGGAAGATCTGCTACCCTCCGAGTCCTCCAGTGTAGATTTGATCCTAGTCAAAGACGCAGTAACAGAAAAGTTATGTTCAGATGTCACAGTGACAAATTCAGTGTGATCTGCAAAAGTATTCATTCTTCCACATTTGCGACATTCCAAACCGCCCACTTCAGTGTTTGTTAACTTGGATTTTATATAACAGATCAGCACAAAATGTTGATAATTTGTGAACACACACTGATCGCGCCTTTTTTTTTGCAAGTGTTAGGACTGTGGAAAACACTAACGCTGACCTCTTCTGGGTTTATGTTAATGGTTTTCTTTTTGCCTATTTTCCGTGAAAGCTAAATTTGTGGACAACACACTTTTCCTTTTATTTCTTTTCAAGTTTTTTCATAGGTCCATCTGAGCTGTGGACCTATGCCGCGCCTCCATTCTTTGCCTTGGATTTTATTTCGGGGCATCAGTGTAAAGAGGTCTGACTAATAAATGCACCCAATGCTTATAAAAAAAAATACAGTACAAAGAAATCTGACAAAAAGTGAAAAGGATAAAAAAAATATATAAATATCTTTGTGAAGCACCTCTCTTACTTTATCCACCTGCTTATTTGCACGTGTGTAGATATTGTATATTTTTCTTTTTCATACTTTACTTATTTTTTACTTTTTAGGTTTATTTGCACCGTGAAATCATTGAAAAGTCCCAGTGAACTTGTTCAAACAGATTCTGACACTGATTTTGACTTTAACTTAAAGCACTGATGATGAAACGGCCATAAAAAGTGAAGGTGATGACAACTAATGACTTGTTTAAGTACGTGGTAAAGTAAGCATGACTGTTTTTCACTGTCACCTCGGCGATGCTGATCCGTTAACAACACCCGCCGTGTCCACAGTGGATTCGTCACCTGGAGGCTTCGACTGTGAGGGAAAAGAGAAGAGTCACGTTGAAAAGACTTGATCTAGTTTTTGCAATCAACATTTAAACGACCGCCATGACACGTCTGAGCATCACAGCTCCTATAGCATTTCATTGTGAGCATGAAGTTGCCAGTCGCCTCCTTTGGAGTTTCTAGAAGTGAACTCTACAATCAGTCTGTGGCAGATCGAGGTTAAACACGGATAGCTATGCTGAGTCGGTGGTTTTTGCACTGGAGGTGAGATCTGAAGCTAAGAAGCAATTTCCCCTGTGAGCGGAGGAGGAGAAGTGGAAGAAAAGGACATCTGCAAATGCTGTGCCTATAGCTGCACTGACAACCTTTTTTTACTCTCACTGGCAGCACTGTGCAGCCCGAACTATCCGAATAAACAGAAATCTAAATGCACAGCAGGTGCCTTTAATCTGCAAAAATACTTATGTGTAAAAATCAAAAACTGAAGTAGAGTAACTGACCGTCTTTGTTCTGCTTAAGTGTAATAAAGCAAGGATTACACTAAGTTGCCTGTTGGTGGCGCTACAACTGCATCCCAAAAGCTTGAAAAGGTCCAAACAAATGACACATTCATAAGACTTGAGGAAGGCAGAGCGTGATAAACGCCGCTATCAGAGTGGCTGAGACAAAAAGCTAAATGACAAGCTGAATCTCCTCCCAGTTCTCCTGCACAGGCCTGGAGCGAGACAGGATGACAGCAGAGAGGGGGAAGGAAGACGACGGAGACAGACGCGGAAGTGGAAAAAGCGAATGAGCGGACAGGAAACGGGGCGGGAGAGGAGGGGAGCTCTCTGCAGGCTGAGAACTTCAAAGATGACAGAAAGACCTTAAATGCACCTCTGGGGTTTGAGTCAGGCACAGAGAAAATCCCTTTAACCTTAGAATCCCCAGAAGGTCGCAGCCCGCCGTCAGCCCTCACTGACATGTTGCAGCAGATATGAGTGGCCATGTCTTTCTGCTGAGCTGAACTTTTACAGAAGGATCCAGAGTTGGATGGTAGCCAGATACATTTACTCTGTTACATTTGCTTGAGGAGCATTTTGGGAAATAAATACTTTTAGGATTATTTTTACTTACTCTGGACTTTTTACTTTTACTTGAGTCATTTTATTAAGAATTGTCACTACTCTTACTGTAGGAACATCTCTGGATACTTTATACACTGCGAGTAACTTCACTGGACGGAGAACAAGCTTGTTTAAAAAACAATCATCAGACACCAGCAGTTTCATCAGTTTTACGCTTGGAAAAATTTTTCTTTTGCCTGACTTTGTTAATTTGTAATTATACTATTTATATAAATTGTCTTTAAAAAAACAAACAAACTCAATTTAAACTTATTTTTATATTTTGTATATTTTGGTCCTTCTGATGCAGTATTTTTAACATATTGATTCATGTTTTGATCAGTTTACCAAAGACTTTTTCTACCTAAGTATTTTCTTGGACAGCTATTTTTTTTTTTTTTACTTTTACTTGAGTAAAAATGTTGTCAACTAGGACTACTCTTACTCAAGTACAACTTTTGGGTACTCAGCCAGCCTCTGCTCATATCATGGCATTAACATCTGTGCAGTTACTGTCTCTCCACAAAAAGATGAAACCTAGAGCAGTAACCTGAACCAGCAGCATCGTGTCCAGACGTCTGAACTCTGTCAGACTCTCAGAGTGTTTCTCACACTCACGCTCACATGGACCAACAAAGACCCACCCTTCGCACCTTCTCCTGTTGTGTGGCAGCGTCTCTCAGCCTCTGCTCCCACTGAGTTCTCTCCTGGCTGAACCTCTCCAGCAGCTCCAGCTTCTCTCTGCTCCAGTTCCTCTCTCCGATCTGAAGCTGAGCCGATCAACGGTCGGACGAGCCAAAGGAGGGAGATTCAAAAACAGCAGGATGAGTTGAAATCAGATGGTGGTGACGTACATCCATATCCACGTTTTTTTAAAAACTTTTTCTCATGCTATGACCACTACGTTTCCTCTTCCTGCGTCCCCTCAGCATGATGCTGCGACCACCATGGTGCCCAGCAGGCCGGTTCTTCTGGAAATCGCTGTACATCATTAACATGATTCTGTTTTCACTATTGTATCGACAGGCCCAATTCTAACAGCTGAAATATAGCCCATTCTGAATTCGCTGTGCGTTTGCAGTCTGCAGCATCAGCGCCAAAGAAGTCGTAGGTTTTCATGCTTAGACATCAGCTCACCTGCTTGGTTAAGTCCATCACGGCGGCATACGACTCGGCGAGGAGGTGCTGGTGCTCCTCACGCTCCTTTTTAAGAGCCACCTTCAGGTCAAGAGGGTCCAGTGTTTCAGTGGAGGAAAGTGCTGCTGTGGTTTTCCCGAGTTTGGTCTCAAACTGGAAGGTGAAAACCAGTAAATTGAGTCAGAGTTCTTTCGAAAAGGAAATGGGATTTTCTTTTTACTAAGCAAACATGATATCTCCCATTTCAGTGTCATCCACTAAAGTTATAAGACTCTAATTCGGTTCCCTGTTTATTTAATTTGTCGGAGATATTAATGTTTGACCAAACATGGAAAAAACTTGACTGACATTCTTTTTGCTGCGACACTTCACGAGATGCTGAAATGAAAACGTGTAAATGGAAGATTATAAGATTAGAAGTCAATTTAAATTAACAAATAAAAGGCAATGTATGAATTTATTGTTAAGTATGAAAAAGTGATATTGAGAAAAAAATAATTTTGACCTAAAGAAATAATTATAAATACCCTCTAATTCTTCTGCTCATCCGCGTTAGCAGCAAAGCTGCAGGTTCGGCCCCATTAGTTCAACATAGTTATGATTTTTCTTCTAATGTGGACTATTATTTTTGCCATTATAATCATGGTAATTGGAAATGTGTCATAATTGGACTGAAATGGAATATGCTTAAAAATAACTTTAATTTGCTTAGTGATTAAAATAATTTATACTGGCTTGTGTTGCCTAATTGCACTTTAAAATCATCCGGTCGGCTTTATAGAGTGAAATATTGGAGATGGGAAAATTGAATAGAAAATGGGAGAATCAACAGTGTTATAGGTTTTAATAATTTAAATTACAAATAACTCATAAGAGGAAGTCTCAGGATAGCAACATGTCTCATCCTGTATTGGGGTATTTGTGGACTTCCCTATCATCGCCTCTCTTCCTCTTTAGCCCCGTTTCACTCTGTCCTGTCCTGCAGACTTCTCACTCTCTATTTTGAGCCGCATCGCCCCTTTTTTCACCCTCTCTTCTGTTCCGCTGTTGCAGATTCTGTAGGTGGAATCCCCTTAAATATTTATGAGCCGTTTTACATTTTCTTCTCAGCGTCTGCGTCTCGCGTCTGTGCTTCTGACAGTGCCGGCACATCGGCCTGACAAACGTGAAAACTCAAATGCCCACACGCCCACACCCAGACCTCCCAGACCCATCAATCGTCTCGTTGTGCCTCGGCCTGGCTGCCCGACTCGGCGGCATCTATGTGTGGTACTAATGAAACTGTCAGACAGCCAGTCACAGTGAAGCACACTCTGACCGAGCCCAACTCCCGTCTCTTACGGCCGCGCAGTATTTCTTATTAATGACGAACACAGCTTAATGAGCCCCACAAGTCAACGTGGTTTACTGCAGAGGTGCTGAGAGGGAGGCTATTTCACTGGATGCCAAGTGTTTACAGACGTGTTTGGGTCAAAACCCGATACTTACTGTTTAGCAACTTTAACTGTGTTTATGGAGGTAAAATCTAAAACAGTAAAGTGCTTCTGGAAAGGAAGGAAGGCAGCGTCTGGATCTTTACCAATAAGTAGGACGTACTTGTCACGTTTATGAGTAGATCATTTTTTAATATAAGAAAACTTGCTAAATTTGGTAACATGTAGGCCTAAGAAGCTGTTAAGTATTTTTTACAACATCCCCAGACACGTCTGTGATTCATCATGGCTGCAGAAGAATGAGAGAAAGTAAGACTTTAGAAGACGACAGGAAAGCCAGACGTTTTAAGGGAAAGTTTTATCCATCATAGCTCGTAACCTCTGTCTGCTACGGAGCATGCTGGATCTGGAAATATTGACTGTTGGCAGAAATAGCTCTCCGTTCTCTAGGAATATACACGGGGACAGATGTTTCTCCTTTGCTTTATAATATTAGTAGTGCTGTTTTGCTGTGACTGCTAAAGCAATATGAATTAGTAAAACCCTTTTTTTAAAAATCTATTTAACAACTTGCAGTGATAATGTTCTCTTTGCAGAGGTACTATGTAGGGAACAACAGTATTACTGTAATTAATGGTCTAATAAAAGCACAATCCTGTGAGGCTGATAGCACGTCTGGCCTTTACATTACATAATAATTAGCAAAGCTGGTTAGTTAATCAAAAAAAATAATCAAGTCAAGCAGAAAGGGCTGAGGATAGAGTTACTTCTGAACCATAATAAATGGAAGATTGATGCATATTGATGATTTTGATGATGTCACTCATAAAGATGTAATGTTTACTTGTTTCTAAATTGTTGGTGTTTTTTGATTACTTTGTATTTTTGTGCTTTTATGATGTGAATCACTTTGAACTACTTTGTTTCTGAAATACAATAATAAAGCATATAAACTTGACCGATTGAGCTTTTCCCATGTTGATGTTAGAACTATTATTTTTAGCTGCAGATGTATCCATACGCCAATATAGTATAAAAAAGATGTAAACGGTTCTCCGGTTAACCTTCACAACAATCGAATAATTAATGGTTTACTAAATAATGGTAAGTCCTAATGAGACACACTAGTGATAAAGACATGGAACTAAAACAAATATGTATTTTCAGAGCCACAAGGAGACATTGGTAGGCATGTTTCTAGTTAAGCTGCCTGTGTTTTATCACACATTAAACAAACAGAGCAGAATGTTGCGACCGCATTTATTTTCAAATTAATATAGCAGATGTCCGCCTCCCTTCATGAGAGAAGTTAATGCCACAGATGTGATGAATGAGCAACAAGAGCTTCCAGCTGCTCAGCTTGTCATCACAGAGATGTTTGTAACAATCCCACAGTCAGCAAGGATGACTGGGTAACCTGCATGAAACAATATGAGGCAGCATCAGAAGGGAGGCCTCAGGCCTTCACAGGTTGGAAGAAAGCTGCGTTTGTCCTGCAAGCGCTCAGGGATCCTGAGATCATCTGTACGCTCTCTGACCGGGTTTGTCTGTCAGGTCGAACAGTGAAGATAATTTCCTGTCAGGCTGTTTGACAGGGAGGACAGTGTTTGAAATTGAGTTGACTTGTTCAGTGAAGCAACAGCTGGAGGACCTGCTGCGAGTTGCCAGGAAGTCTTGGTACTGATGTGGTCAGCTGTTTGTCATAAGGCTACACATGCACACGCACACGCACACGCACACACACACACACACACACACACACACACACACACACGAAAAACAAACACGTGCACACACTGCACACTTTACAGTTTGCATCGTTGGCAGAGAAAAGATTACTTCCAAATGTGGCATCTAGACGAGAGCAACACCCACTCACAGACACGTCCAAGTGAGTTCACATGGCAGGGAAAAGCCAGAGGTGTTCAGGTCTGCACAGACAAAGCAATCGATCGCTTCTTTACAGATTACAATGATTTGAATTTTTAAAGAGGTCTCGATCGGTCTCCGGTTTTTCCATCAGTGTTTTTTCTGTCTCGTACATACGGTTTAAAGATACGACAGGTGGTTTAAAACCTTTACACAATAATGCAACTATTTTTGTTTCAGTCTCCAAAATTTACTGTAAAACCTCTGAACATTACAACTTACATCTAACAATTAACACTAAAGAGGTCGCTGTCAGGGAAGGGAAAATCGTCTCGTCTCTCTGAACTCAGGCTCTCGTCTACGACTGGCGATCAGGAGACAAATGATCTGGCTTCCTAGAATGAGGCCTGAGTCGTCGAGATTGGACCAATGATTAACGACGGCTGTCGGTGTCGGCGTGCGTCTGTGAGCGTTATTAGATTGGTGTGCTGAGAGAACCCCGATAACGCGGAGAAAATCCTCCACTGTGGATTATGTTTAACTTACAATGTGGTGACACGTGGCTTTTTATAAATTTGTTTATTTATTTATTTTTTTAATCACAGAAGGCCGATGCATATGCATTTTTTACAGGTAAATGACGTCGTAGGGACTTTCGAAGCAATTTCTTCCTACAGGCAGGTTAAAAGGCAAAATAAAACTCTCGTTGGGGTTGGAATATTTCTAAGTGACCCTTTTCACTCAAAATATTATTTGCGTTTAACGTATTCACTATCTAACAGTGAAAACTGCGCAAAGAAGAGAGAGCCACACCCCCGAAAAAAACAATAACACGAAATACATGCGGGGCAGAAAATGCACATAATCAATTCCTAAAGAAAACCGTAGACATATCTGACCTGCAACTTCATATCGATTATGTCCAGGACAGAATATGCATTAACATATATACAAAAGGAAAGAAGGATGATATCATACAATTAGCTCTGTTTTAATAGGCCTCCCTGTCGGCAATAATTTATCTCTCATTCCTCCCCTGCCCCATTACACACAGGCTGTGTTTTATCCTAGAGGCTGTTAATTAAAACTATTACAGCTTCAGCTGCTGCTATGAGACAGGCAGCGAGACAAAGACAATCAAGAGGGGGAGGAGCCAGTAAAATCCTTGTCCCAAAGCCTATAGAGGAGCTGGAAAAGGTTTTACAGACAAATAAACTACCTGACCCCAAGGTCCGCAAAAATGTCACTATGTTTGTGTTTTGGAGATATGGTAAAGCTGGTTTAGTACTAATCATAAAAAACATTTCTTATTTTATGCTTCTACACCCCATCTTATCACCTCGCTCAAAAATACAGTTTTACTTCCTGGAAGAAAAACAAAAGTCTGCTCTGAATGTTCAGCCCTGCAGTCAAAATTGTCGAGCTGGACTGATTCACAGGGGGCCATACACCCATCCATCCATCCATCCATTTTCTGAACACCCTTGTCCCTCAGTGGGGTCGGGAGGGGTGCTGGTGCCTATCTCCAGCTAACGTTCCGGGCGAGAGGCGGGGTACATCCTGGACAGGTCGCCAGTCTGTCGCAGGGGGCCAATACACACTCGTGCAAATTCTAAAATTGTATTTTTTTATGCAACCAAATTAAAACATGACTTGTAAACCCCCCTTGAACTTCAACAATCCAAGATAGCTAGTTACCTTCCATCTTTCTTGCATTTGATTCTCTCCAGCTCTTTTCTGTTCACACAAGCTTTGCTCATCAAGATATCAGTAAAAAACTAAAAATTGTCTTTGTCAAACTTAGTGAATTTTTTTTTTAGACTTTTCTACAGCAGCTCTGTTCTGCTACCTGCGTGATGAGGCTCTTTAGTTCGGTTCTCTCCACCTCCCATGATGCTTTGGCCTTTGCGAACTGCTGAGTAAGTTCCTGGGAGCCTTGTCTCTCTTGTCTCAACTCTGCACTCAGGTCCTGCAGAGCAACCTTTAGGTCTGCCAAAGTGCTGCTCACAGCACTAGACTGTAACAACACAGACAGATCTAGTAAGGTTTTAGTCATGCACACATGTCACTGTGAGAGCAACATGTAAGAAGCTGTTCAAAACGTAAGTCAATGCATGCCCTATGCATTTTTGTGTGTGTGCTGGTCTGCTTGCCTTTATGGTCGGGCTGAGAGGCTGTTCGTCTGCAGAGGCTCTCTTGTCCGCCTGACTCTCCTCCTCCTCCAGCAGCAGGTACAAATCCTTCAGGCTGTTCATCTAAGGAGCCAATGAAAGAGCAGAGTCATCTACACTCCTCTTTCCAATAGTTCCTCAACCAAAAAAAAAAAAAAAAAAAAAAAAAAAAAAACACATCCAAAATATTTCCTATTTCATAGCCTCACATGATAAATTAAATGATTTAGAGCCTTTTTTTAGGGGTTGGTGTTTTATATCTTGTCTTAGTTTTATCTTGTGAAAAACACAGCAAACACTTTTGATCTATTATGTGAATAAATAACGTAAAAACCATCAGTTCTTGTAAAACAGGATAAAGCAATGAAATTGCAACTTGGAAAAATTGAAAATGACGTCTTAAAGCTGCAGTATGTAACTTTTACTTATTTTTTCTACAGATTTGTTAATGCAGTGGTTCTCAAACTTTTTCTTCCCCAGTGGTTTCCAAACATTTTCTGCGACACCCCCCCCTATGGATTACAAATGGCTGTCTGGTTGAAACGACGCGTGTGAGGGGAAGGGAGGGGGCATCGACTCTTTTGGGGGCAAAATGAATGTATGTAGCTGAAAATAGACACCAACATCGGTAGCCTACAAGGTACTTGTTAAGCTTAAGGTTCTGTATTGATNTTACATACTGCAGCTTTAATGTTTCTACTCTCCATCCACTCATACCTCCAAAACATCTTTCCCCTCTGCATCCTTCTTGCAGCCCAGCCTCCACTGCTTGAGGAAGCAGCGCAGTTTCAGACTCAGCAGCAACAGAGCCTGTTTCAGGTGCTGGGACTCTTGAACGAGCAGAGTCCTCTCCTGACCCCACAGCTTCTGCTGAAGTCGAGCCTGCAGGCCCAGGCTCTGAAGCTGGAAGTCCCGTCGGAGCAGGGCCTTCTGGTGCTCCTCCTGGAGCTGAGAGGGGAAGAACGTAGACAGTCAAGTTCAAGGCTGATGCATCACTGTCGCTGTCAAGCAATCCACAAATCTGGTCATTATGGAAGATTAGCCAGAAGAAATCAACAGAAGTCCCGTTTTCAGTTTGCTACAAGCCAAAGCGGGCGACACAACAAGCTGCATCACATCAAAATTAAACTTTTTGTCCTTTGTGCAAGACCATATAATTGTGACGGCAGAATCATCCTGTGGGGATGATTTACATCAGTGGAAACAGGCAAGCTGCTTAAATTTAGAGCAAAAAGCTATAGAGACATTGATCTTAGCCACAAAATGAAATAAAATGTAAACAGTTCAACACTTTTGCAAAGAACTGTAGTTAGTGACCAAGAAATTAAAAAAACAAAGAAGGACACAGAAACCACCCGAGGTTCTGCTCATTCTTGAGAGTAAACCCTGAAAACGTTGAGATTCACTTTGGAAATAATAAAACAGAAAAAGAGTTCAAGCACAAACACACTGATCCAACAGAACTAGATTTTTGGGGCAAACGTACTATTATTATTGTTTGCTCCTCCTTTAAACTGACCTGTGAGAGTCTCAGGCTGATTCCTTTGTGGTTCTGCCTTTCTCGCTCCAGCTCCTCCAGAGTTCCTCTGGCTGACTCCTTTTCTGTGGACAGCTGCGCCTGCAGGTCACTGAGCTGGACAGACTGGAGAGAAAAGGAAATGAGAGATGACAATTATAACGAAGGGGAATTAATAAGTAAACATGTGGAAAGAGCAAATAACTGATGGAGAAGAAGTGACTAAGGAGGATTTACAAGAAAATGACAAAAATGGACCCTTTGGGTAAAAGAAAAGAGATGTGCCTCTTCACCTTTAAATCAACCCTGAGCTGTACAAGTCTACTGTAAGTCTTCACAAACCTCCTACATCTGTACTCATGCACTCTCCCATGGCTCATTTAGCTGCTGAGTGAGTGCAATCCATCGACCCTCCACTGTACCATGAATGTCCTTTTTTACCCTCCCCTGAGCTTGGCTCTCTACCTCCATCACCCCCAACCAAGAGCAACTTCCCACTCGTAAGAGAAATTACTTTTTCTGTTACAAAATGACTCTGGTGCAAAGAAGTATATTGAAAAATTAGGAATTAATTGATACAATATTAATTTCATTCACATACTAGGCATTTACGTGAAGAAATAGAGTCCAAATCCAGTAATTCCAATGAATATGACTATAAAAGAATATGAGTTTATAGACATATTTGTCCTTTCAATCATAAACTGAAGCTGAAGGTTTCAGGGGGGAAATCTGAGTGGAAGAATACATCTGTGCTGTCACACTAAAACCTGTTGAACAGATGGACAGACCAGGTTTACTTTTTTGACCCCGAAGCTCACCACTAAATACCGATTTCTGGGTTTTTGCCATCCTCTGTTTGTCATCGCCCTCCACTTATCTGCCTCTCTCGGTTTGTTTTGGTGTTCCCTGACCTATTCACCCTCATACTCGTGGATAAAGATGCAGATGCATGAAGCCCTGGTTGCCATGGAAGCACAGCATAAAAAGGTCAAGCAAACAACGGTCTAGTCTTACTCCTGGTGCCACTGCTGGACGGTGTGGTAGCTGTGCCGATAAAGTTTGTCCGACACAGAGCGGCATCTCACCCAAATCTTCCAGCTGGCTCACCCATTTGCTGCCGTACCATTGAAAAGGCTTCGAATAATTAGTTTATATGGTTATCAATTATTTCTATGAAATGCTTATAGAGATCTAAATCATAGTCAAATTTGAACTCGTTAAACCAATGCGAAGATATAGAACTAAATCTGTTTGGTTCTATGACTGCAAACTATGACTTTAAAAGCATTATATTTCAGCACTGTAAAGAAAGCAAACACACCCCCTGCTTCTCTGCTTAGACATCCCACAATCCTGCTGCGCTGCACCATTGTCAGTGTCACTTGCCCAAGCAAATACTACATGGCCCACCTCCAGAATCACATGTACAAATGGCGACAACGTGTAGATAAACATGGGTAACTAATGTCGGCCCGATTTTGCTTATGGGGCCGATAATCTTCAGCACTCTGATGACTGCTCACACAAACACAGCTGCCAATTTGTAGCTGCCTGAATATGTAGCTACTGTATTTTATGGATCCCGATGTAAAGTGGAGTCGTTGTAAAGCGACATTAAAGCACAGCCTCTTTCTCTTCTAGCTTCATAAATGATCTTGTCTTGTGAAAGTAAAAATATAAAATGTTTGGAAAATTAAGTGCACCTCAGAAATCCTAGATACGTACAAAGTACGTAAAGCATGCAAGTGCTTAGAATGTAAAGGCGTCGTACTTTCTTTTGCTTTGTTTGGCTAAAGTATTATTACGCCGGTCAAAGTTTTACGCTTAGGCTTTTGGTGTGACCTCCGCTGCTGTCTGGTTAAAAAATGGCGCTGGCTTTCAGCCAAGAGATGCACTGGAGGCGGACATATTGGGTCTCCAGTAGGAGTTGTTTGCTGTCATGTTGTTCATGATTGAGCGTACCGTGGAACGATCCGTCTCCTTCTCCTGCTCCGTTTGTCCAGCTGCCCAATTTTGCGAGTCGTTGCTGATGGATTGGCTGCTCTGGTAAGTGTCATCTTTCTCGTCTGGATCTGATTGGTCCCTATAATCAGGCTGCTGCATGCATGGGCAAGTTAATGAAGAAGAAGAAGAAGAAAAAGAAGAAGAAGAAGGAAGAAAACACACAAACAAAAAAATCATAGAGAAAAGATGTAGAAATGAGGAAGGAAACATTTTGGGAGGGGGGAAAAAAATTGAAGGTGACAGAAAACATGACAATAATAAGAAAAAACAATACAACCAAAATGGTGTCCATCAATGAGACATCAAGAAAACTAGGGGAGAAAAAACTTATGGGCCTCACAAGACAAAGAAAAGGATGTAGAGGAAGAAGAGCTTGGTCAAAGAGGAATATGAAAGTGTGGAGAAAAGAAAGAAAAGAACAATGGAGGGTAGAATGAACGGCTGAGGGGCAAGGAGGGAATGTTTTTAATGGAAGAGGACACAGAGTAGTGCAACAGATGGCAATACAGGGTTAAAATGGGAATGAGCGATAACAAAGGGGGACGGAGGGAGAGAAGGAGAAGAAAAGAAGGAATGGGAAGGGAAAGAGAAGGAGTAAGGCAGTTAGGATGAAAGGTCAGAGCGAAGGGCGGAGGGAGCAATAAGGCGCAGAAGAAGAGAGAGAAACGAGTGACGTGAAGCAATAAAAGGGACGAGTCGCAGCAAAAGATGTGAGGGGCGTAAGGAGACGTCAGAGAGAAGCAAGGTGATGAAGGAAGGAATGGAAATGAGCATGCGTGAGTGGTGGCAACAAAGGTGGTGTGAAAGGTGGGAGAGGAGGCGGGAGGGAGCCAACAGCAGAAATCGATCGGATATGGAGCCCATGCAGACAGAAGGAGGGACAAGAGAGGGAAGACAGGGGAGGAGAGATAGAAGGGGTTGGAACTGGCCTCTAATGGAGTATCGTCACTTGAATCTACCGATCATTTAATCACACCTTCTTAAAAACCAATAAGCTGGACCAGATCAGAAGAGAAAAATGATTTTACAATGCATGACTCTTTTGCTATTGAATCAGCTCTATGAAAACTTTTGCGATTTAAATGCCATTATCTAACTTTACTTAGAAATTTCAGTAGATTATTCCATCTTATCAAACCGAATTCCCCCATTGGTGAAGTCTAAGAAAAAAATGACGTCCATCTGTAAAGTCGTGTAAAGACAAAACAATCTAAGTTAATTCAAAATCTCTGCTGAGTTTTATTGTACTTTCTTGGCTCATTTATTGAATTTTACAATAATAAGTTACATTTAAATTTTTAAAAAATCTCCACCGAAACACCAATATAGATCTGAAATAACTTCAGCTTGCCTTTACGTTTTTCAAACATCTGTGCAGGTTCCAAATCCAGCCAGAAAATAATAATAAAAAAACCTATTAAATGTTCTAATGTTCCCTCTGATCCGTTCTTGATATTTCAGAATCTCTAACTATTTCTTGTAAATTGCGTTTGCAGACCCACAATCAAATCATCCAGTTGTCATGACACAAAAGAAACAAGAACCACCAACTAAGACTTCACGATGCCAAACTCCAATAAAGGTAGACCTCTCATAAACGATCAATATTTGAATATTTGATAACCTCTCTGTCCAGGCAACTGGCTCCATTTGAGGCTCCAAGCAGCATTAAACACAGGTTAGGAGGCATTAAACAGCATGCAGAGGACATGCAGAGTTTGGTTTTGTTTTGCTTTTACGCCAGCAGCTCATATCTGACTTAATACTCTGCAGAGACCGGAATGCGTCCCACAGTTTTCTGGCCTATGCATGATGAGCATTGGAAATTGTGAATTTGGATCAACAGCAACTCCGATTAAACAGCTGATATGGCCAGGATGTTGCCGCAGATCTGAGCATGCTGTGTAAATGAATTTTTGCTCTGTGCAAAGAAACTCAAAAAGAAAGCAAGGTGGAATGGGACTGAGAGAGAAGTCGGCCAAAACAATGCTTAGGCACTAGAACAACAACAGATCAACAACAAAGAAACTTTAAAAAATTAAAAATTAAAAAAAAAAAAAAAAACATACTTGAGAAATATAATTACCTAAAAATTCAATGAATCAAAGCAAAACAGTGGTAAGGAGTGAAGGAGAGGACTGTGCTTCGTGTATTTTTACCTTGTGCTCGACTTTGTTGTCTTGTCCGTCTCCGGAGCAGGGGACGGAAGCGCAGGGAGACGCTGGAGGAGAGGCCCCTTCCACCTGAGCGTCTCTGCCCCCAGATGGAGGTTTACCCAGGCCGTCCACCTGCTCTACAAAGGCCTGCAGCTGGGTGTGCAGGGCCTGAAGCCTGCTGGTCAGAGCACCAACCAGAGGACGGTCCGCCAAATCGGAAAGCTCCGAGATCTGAAGAGCGGAAAGCGCAACCTTCATCACACGGCTTGTCGAAACCGATAGAGGGGATCAGGTAGTGTAATAACGAAAATGTATTTTCTGTCGTCGCAAGAATTTGATAAATAGATTTAAAGATGAATAAAATTTCACGTGACGCTTTCAGAAACAGACCGAACGGAGGGCGCGTACCTGGCAGTGAGGCTGAGGTTTCTCCAGGTCGCACGGCTCTGCTGCCTCATTGCTGCAGACCTTGTGATACAGCGAAGGAGAGGAGGAGGAGGACAGGCAGTTGGACTCGGGGGAGGTCAGCAGCTGTATGGCAGTGGAAACCAAACGAGCCTGGTCCCTCATGGCCAACAAGGCATCGCGGTCCTTCTGCCCCAGGCACCCAGGGAGCGGAGTCGTTGCCTCAGCGTTGTCCTCGATCTTCTTTTTCTGTTCGTCCATCTCCTTGGCGTCGTTCTCACCACCCACTGGCTCTTTGCGATGAGGCGGGCTGACAAACAAACAAGAGGGGACCTCTGTTATCACCTATGTAGTCGTTACCGAAGTCAATTTGTGTATCGAAGGAAATGTAAAAAAAAAAAACAGAAAAAAAGAAGTGACTAAAACTAAAGAGATAATTTGTAGTTTTGGTTCAGCTGACACTGCTGTTAAATGCAACAACTGAACGAAATTACATAGATGGGATGCACACTACATCTGCAAACCGGTCATAACTGATGTGTTCTTACTGACAAATATCTGGACAAAACATTTTGGCTGCTGATTCTCAGCTGAATCTCTGATGTAAACAAAAACATATAATCCGATAATACTGTGCAGATCATAGTTACAGGTCACTGATTAAAGGTTTGAAAGTGCAACTAGAGGATACAACTTGTTACAACATATATATCAGTAACTTTGGCTTGACACGATTTTAGATAAAATCCAGTGTCAAGGGTTGAGAAGCTTATTATCACATGCCATCACAGTGATACCAGACCACATCACAGCAGCTCTACAGTCCTTCCATCCCTTAGCCAGAATCAAACGTGGAGAAGCAGCATTCAGCTTCAACGCTCCTCTAACATGGAAGACACTTTGAGAAAACCGCTAAATCTTCACGTCTTGTTAGGGCACGGCGGATGCGAATTGGCTTTTTCAATACTCTGGTACAACCCATCAAATGGTGGCATTTATGTTTGAGTTGTAGATTGTCCCTTTTTGAATAAAGTGCATCAATGAAATGAACCAGCTGAACCACTGAGTTCCTGCAGGTCAAGGCTAAAAACTTGTCTTTGATGAGCAGCATGTGGAACATTGGTCAACAATTTGATTTTGACGATGACATTTGATCAAATCTAATGTTTGTTGCTTGTTTTGTAATTTATTGATATTGTTTGTATGGTGCATAGCACTTTGACCTGCCTTGCCGCTGAAATGCGCCATACAAACTGACTTGAATTGAGAGAGACAGTCGTCCCACAATAACAGCATGCTGAAAGAAGCATCGGAAAACAATATCCAAACATACCTGAGAGGGAGGCACTCAGCCGAGTCTCCTGCTTCTGCATCTGTCTCCAAAGCCAGCCTCAACGAGGAGGAGGAGGACGAGGAGGAAGGAGCGTGGTACGAGGCGAGATCGCAGCGCTGCAGGTTGGACAGCAGCACGCGGTTCTCGTACTGCAGCTTCTTCAGTTTCCCGCTCAGCTCTCCCACCTGAAGCCTCACCAGCCTCAGTTCCTCCTCGGGGGTCGGCGTGTCGGTGCTGATGAGCACGGCCCCGTCCTGGACCGAGTGGCTGTCGTTCAACAGCCCGTCCGTCAGGGACATCAGCGACTCGGCGGACAGCGCGGACGTCGCGGGCGGGAGTTCGGATTTGTAGCGGTTGATCTCATTCATCAGCAGCTTGTTTTGCTCCTCCATCTCGATCAGAGACCTCCTCAGCAGCTCGGCCTCCTCCTCCACAAACTGTAGGTGTCTCTGGAGCTCCATGACGTTTTCGGACGAGGCCCCTCCGCCAAGCACCACGGCCCCTCCGAGCCCGGCCCCTGGACCAACGCTGGAAAGTTCTTGGTGGCCGTCTAGGAGTAAAGACAGTCGTTTCAGAAAAAAACTTGGAAAAAAAAACAAAAAAAAACTGTCGACAAAATTCTGAAAGAGAAAGTATTTAAGATTTAAATAGATATAATAAAGATTTTCACATGAGGAAACAGCTGACAGATTTTAATTAACAGTTCTAAAATGTGTCCTGGCACCTCGGCTGAACAGCATAGGACGGCAAAACGGGCAAAACGGGGGAAAAAATTGCTATTGATGTTAACAATGTGTAAATAATTGCACGGTCAGTGATGAGAATGTGAGGTTTAAGTTTCATCTATTGGTGATGTGTGTACCGTATGCAAGATGTGCAATATTACTATGTCAATTGACATGACTATATGTTTCCTTATTTATTGTTTACTTTTTAATCGAAGGAAATAAAATAAAATTAACAACTAATAGGACTAGCCACCTTGTGAGCCCTTCATTTCGTCCATTTCGGCTCGGAGTCCCCTGTTCTCCACCTCCAGCTCCACGATGCGTCGACTCAGCAGGTTGGCCTCCTCCTCCACTAGCTTCAGGTGAACTCTGACCTCAGCTTCGCGAGTGTGTGGAGAGTCGGCAACCTGAGACGAGTCAAACAGGGCAAACAGTGACCTCAAGCATCTCGACGCATGTTTGCCTGAAAATGTTTAGCTGAGAGTCCGTTTGCGTCGCTCGCACTGTTCAGTGCTTTCTTTTTTAACTCATCTGGTATTTATGCCTGCTTTGTTGTGATAAATGTTGTTAGTAAACCGTGTTGTCTGTTCAGATGCTTTTGAAGATTTTAAGGAAAATAAAAAGTTAATACACGCACGTACAAGCAATTAAAATTCTATTGAGTTGTTAAGAAAAAAAAAATCAGTTTAATAAAATACAAAAAGTTTGAGTTTAGCTTTAAAGTGCTTTGGTGGTTTTTAAAGCAATGCAACTTTCCCTCTGCAGGGTTTTTCTCAGGCACACCCACCGGCATATAATGACCACATTGGCCTCTTGAGTGTTTTGTGGGAAGAAAAGAAATGCAATAGTTTACCACTATAATACACTAATGCTGTAATGAGACTGTTTACCAAACCACAACTTGTACAAAACAGCCAGCAAAGACGTAACATTGTTTATGGAGTTCCCACACATTTAAAATGCTAAACTTTTCCAGATACAATTTTTCTTTGTTGTCAGGAAGGAAGGAAGGAAGGAAGGAAGGAAGGAAAGAAGGAAGGAAGGAAGGAAGGAAGGACGGACGGACGGACGGACGGACGGACGGACGGACGGATCCAACAACAGAAAATTGTTATCATGGGAGACAAAACAAAAGGAAAGAAGAAAGCAGGGAAAGATGGATGGGCAAAAGGGAAGGAAGAAAGGACAGAAGACAGGAAGGTCACAGCAAAGAGAAAAAAACAGGGAAGGAATCAGAAAAGTCTAGGAGGGAAGGAAGAAAAGAGGAAATAAAAGCAATAAATAATGAAGGAAGGACAGATGAAAGGACATTCACACATTTGAATAAATAAAGTCTGGAAAAACAAATATTTTTCAACATTCTTATTTTCTGTCTCCATACTCAGACCTGGAAAACGCGGATGTTAAATTCCATACTTCTCCAAACTGAGTTTACAACTATTTACTACTCATTAGGGTAAAAGATAATCCTCCATGCTTCCTTTTCATATCGTGCAGCTAGCAGCCTTTGAGTCCTCGTGGTCCGTCCTCCTCTCACCTCCTCCACGGTGAGCGAGCTGTTGACGTCTCCGTACAGAGACCTGTACTTGGCCAGCTCCTCCTTCATGGCCTCGCTGTCCTTCACCAACTTGGTCAGCTTCTTGCACATCAGGGCCGACTCCTCTTTGGCAAAGTGGAGCTGACACTTCAGGTCTGAATTGTCTTCCTGGAGTGACATGACAAGAGGGAAGAAAAGCACTGGGGTGACAACGACAAAGACGCTACGCTCCCTGATGGCAACTCCCAGTAATTTCTGTTTCTGATTCATGGTCGTGTAAAAATGTAAGACCACCACATCGTTTACCAAAACGTATCGCTTGAATCACTTGTGCTTGTGGTGCCGTGGAGAATACATCCATAAAAATAAATAATAATAATAAAAAAATAAATAATAATAATAATAATTACACACCTACGTGTATAATTTAATGCCCATGGAACATCACAGCCTTTTACTCATCAAACCTGAGTGTTTACCACTTTACAGAGAAAGGAGTTGCATATATAGAGAAAGGCCCTTCATGCAGTTTGTTAGACGGGGAGGAACAGACAACCTGACAGCACAGATATACACAAAGCATGGCACAACAACAAGCTGACCAGTCAGATCACTTCAACCACAAGATTGCTCCTCTTTGAGCCTGTAGCATTTAAAACTAGCAAAACGAAGTCCTGAGCTTTATGAACTTCAGCGCTTTAGATATCTTCACGTCGTCTTGGACGAGAGCGAAAAGCCTCTCCGACAAACTCTTTAAACTTTAAAGGAAGACATTTCCGAAGCTCTGTCTGACCGACATGTGGACCGAAGCCACTAAATGGTGAGGTCAGAGTCCTGCTGCGTTTGTATTTTGCTTGAATTACAAGAATAAAAAGCTCTTAGGGGGAAAACATCAGCAAACACACTCATTAGTGGTTTGTCTCAGACGTCATCTATCATCTGCAGAGACTATTCGATACCTCGACGGCGAGAGGAACATAAATGTGCTGGCAAATTGTCGAGGAAACGTCTAGTTCGGCCTTCTTGTTTTAAAGGGAAAAAAAAAAAACTCTTAAATTTGAGCCTAAATGCATCTTTCTCTAATCCCAAACCCGGCTGCTCTTGCTGCAGCTGACCTCAAGTGACCGAGTGCACACATTCCCCAGCAGCAGCTCTGTGGCTGTTTGTTTTACAGCCCGTGGAGCGCTTCCAACCACATTAAACGAAGCGAGGGCAGCTGAATCTACAGCCATTTATGGTATGTGGTTTGAGAGGGGAAGCCAAGGCACGTCTTGGCGGCGCAGCAGAGACATTGGTGAAAAGAAATACCTGCAAACACTCAACGCGCTTCATTCTGCTGGGTGTTCACCTCGTACATGTGTGACTTTTCTGACCTGACGACAACAGCTAGTGCGTCCTGGGATGTTTCAAAGAGGGACATGATTTCTTTTGGTAGTGTTTGTCGAAGTGCGACTTCAATGATGCTGACAAGGGAGACTGAATATAGAGCAAACGGAGATTAAATCCTGTGTTGAAAGCTTCATCTGTTACAGCCAAAGCAAATTAAAATTTTGTAATTAGCATACTTGCAAGACAAAAAGAACAATCAGAAATAGAAAGGCAGAAGACATGGAGGACATTTGCGGACAATCATCACTTCTTGAACAGAGACACATTTATCAGCCATGTGCTCTGGTTGTGTGGCAGTCGTGATTTGGGGTTACAATACAATACAAGGCATCGTAGGACCAAAAATTAGCCATTCTTTACGTTTCTGAAGTTAAAACACTGATGTAAAACTTTTTAATTAGAATATAATGAGTGGCAGAGAAGAAGCACCAGCAATACCTTTGTAAAAACTAATTTACTTCTTGCTCACTTTCCATTCTATGGTGTGTGTGGATGCATGCCGGATCAATGTCCATGTCTTTGCAGGTTTAAGTGGCTTTGGCTCCCGAGACAGCGACGTGTTTCTCTTATCGATTATTCGAAGCACTCAGAGGAACCGCCCTCCAAAGCAGTGAGTGTGTTTCCCCCCTCCCCCCATCCCAGTTAAAGCCTCACCTGTGGAGCAGGCTTCTTGTCCGGTTTGTTGCTGGACCGTGCTCCTCTTTTCTTCTGGGAGTTCTGCAGCAGAGACAGAATGACATTCTCATTAGCAAGCTGCACCTCTTCGATTCTGTTAAGAATAAAATCGGTCAGAAACAACAAGCATTAAGAGAAACGGCAGCAAAGAGGCTGCTGCTTCTGTTACTAAAAAAAAAATCTTTGTTGTCTTCAAGATCTTTTATTGGACACTAAAGTGTGGGTCTAAGACAAAATGTGAAGAAAAAAATCTCACTAAATAGCAAAATGATAAATGTATCATAAGAGAGAGTCTTTAGTTTTTTTCACCAGGCTTCATGTCTCGCTCTTTTACATATTCATTTGCTACAAAAAACTGATATTTATGGGGCTCCAAAAGTACAATTTTAGAGATCGAAATTAGGGGGGAAAAACCAAAGGCAATGCTTGAGAAAGCAGACAAATTAGATTTCTCAAACCTTGCATATAAAAGTGAAGGAATCGTCAATAATTAACTATTTATGTTCCCCTCCTTTCTGCTTGTCTCTCTAACGGTGCAAACAGAAATCGTGTGTCAATCAGAATAGGCAGATTTTCCTGCATTATTAACACCAACCATTATTGGTGTTAATAATTATTAACACTTGACCAGCAAGCCAGAAGCTGAAACATCTGAACACACCATATAGAAGTCATAAACACTCTTTGGTGTGGAAGTTCCTACTGCAGGGTGAAGCTTAAAGTTGGCCATTTGCCGCATAAGTGAGATGTTTAAATATAAAGCCAGATGACGTCCACAGAAGTAAGAAGCTAGATAAAAAATAAATATATATTTTTTTATATTGCAGTTTATTGAGGGAATGAGACGGCAATACTTTCAGCAGAGGAATGCTGGGCAGAGGACAGCAAAGCTGCTCTGTTCAATCCGTATGAGCTTTCCATTTCTGGGAAAGCTCCCTCTTGATCTACATTCAGGAGGGAATACAGATAGAAGTAATGCTGGACACTGTAAACAAGATAACGACAAAATATATGATGCTAAACCCTTGTAAAACAGGGTTTATTTTACTATAAAGACACAAAAGATACTAAATTGGAAAGGTGATCACTTTAAAACAACTGCCCCCCTATAGAAGGGTCATAATCCCTTCTTTGCTACTAATATAAACAATTAATAGCTACTAAAAGGGAAGGTATTAACACATTTTCAATGTTGTTTTTCTGCCTTTGTTGTAACTGTTTATGAGAAATTGGAATAAGCCCAAATTTGTACAAAATGTTTACCAAAAAAAAAAAAGAAAAAGACTGGAAAGTAACCTCAATGCTCTGATTTGTGAAGTTCCATTATATTATTTTTGACAGCTAAAAGCTTTCCCTACCTGATCTCTGATGAAGAAGTGCCACTTCAGTTTTCATTTTAATGAAAGTGCTTCTAACAGGAAGCCAAACTGGGAAACCTAAGCTGTGTTATTCTTCTCCTGGCCTTGGTTAAGACGTCATTGCTATGGCGATGCTGATCAATTCCATGGCGATCCTAATCACTGCAGGGCCGCTGATAAGAGCGCGGACTTACAGCGCTGAGGTGGAGGTAAGGCCTACAGAAATGCTGACACACACACACACGCACGCACGCGCGCGCGCGCACACACACACACATACACACACACTGTCTGTTCATCCAAGCATTTGTTCTGCCCAGTGAATCAGACTCTAATCAATCATCATTCCTCCTCTCAAAAGGCAAAAACAAACCTTCATCATGCAAACACACACTGCACATACTCTGCAGTGCAAGTAACCAAGCTTATCTGGCTCAGCACGTTTCCATGGAAACAGGCTACTCTCTGTCTCTCCCTCCCTCCCTGTCAGTCTCGCTCTCTGGAGCTCATCAGCAACAACAAAAGGAGGAACGGAGAGACAGGTGAAGAGGGTCGAGCAAGAGGGAATGGCAAACAGCTGTTTAGATTATGATGGAAACATGAAGTTAAAATAAATCTCCTTCATCATGATCAGAGGAACAGCAGTTAAATCAGCACAGGGGCTTTTTTTGTCTGGTTCTCCGTCTCGCCATCGGTCTCCACCTGCTCTTTCTTCTTCACCACCTCATCCTCCAACAGAAAGCCCGATTCCAACCACTTAACTTTCCATCTCCTGCTGGGGTGTCCTCACCATCGCCCGTCCCCTCAAACCCTCTCGGACACCAGTTTGTCAGGGGGCAAACGGGCTATTAGCGGCCCCGAACCCATCAATACGACCCTCCCCTGATAATGGAGCCATCGATTCTGGCAGCACTCGTGTGGGAGCTGTCGGGTCGGACTCTCGGCTCGGCTCTGGGACTCTGGCAACAAATGGAAAACTGCTGGTGGATGTGCTACTAGAGACATTAGTGTACTTGTACCACAGCTGGACTTAAACAGCCTTTAACAAATAAGTTGATTTTTTGTTTTAAATATTAATAATAAAAGTACAAATATATTTCACTTGAAAGCAAAATAGCTAACTTCTCTACACATTGAGCCATTGGTGATATTCATTTAAAACTTTGAATGCATGTAAATAAAAACATTTACTCCTCTTATATTTGAATCCACTTTATTTTATGATGAGACACAAAACACAACAAGCCTGTGACGGGAACCCGACTGAGGCATCCTTCCTGCAAACTAGACTTTGTAGTTTTCTAAACCTGCACTGATTTTCTATGAGCAGCGCGCCAAGAATAAACTGACTGACCGGTGGGTGGAGCATACAGAAAACTAGACTTTACCATGACAATTAAACAGCTCAACAAGATTTGACACAAGATGCTGACTCAGCGTGCCAAATGCTTTTCCTGAAATGTGTCGCAGTTCTCTCAAATTCACCGAGTGTCTACAAGATGCTGAAATGGCAGAAACGGTTTATTTTTCTCAGTCTGTGAAGGAACCGTTTTAAAGATTAAGACTTTAAAATACATTTTTTTATTTATTTTTTTTCCTCTTTACTCCTCTTGTAAAGAGGAACATGACTGCAGGTCTGGAAGAGAGACACTTACACCACATTATACATCATTTCCCACAGATTCTCTATAGGATTTGGGTCTGGTCTATAGACTGAGTTATTTTAAAACATAATATGCCTTGATCTAAACAATTTCGACATCCACCTCAGAGTCATTTGCAGCCTCTAGCAGTTTTTCTTTTTTCTAGAACTGCTGAGCTTTCATCGATCTCCCCATCACCTCTGACAGCTTCTCTTGCCCTCCTGAAGAAAATCATCGTCGTGACCAGAACGCCTTCCTCCACATGTTGTAGCAGTAGATACTCACACCTGTCGCACCTGTCCCAGCATACTTTGCTCCAACGTGGTGTTTTCCCTCCCACAGAGTTCCTGTTTTTAGTTTACTTAACATATGAATAACACATTATTCATATGTTAAGTGTCTAAAATCACTTAACATATGAATAATGATGTAAAATCATAATCAAATGTTTCCTCCTTCCTTGTCGACCTTACGGACAGATTCCAGCATGAATAATCCTCCTTAAAATAACCAATCTGTCCTGTGGTTCAGCTGGGCCTTTTCATAAATAATATGCCGAGGCAACACTGAAAGTGTACTGGGGGCTCTTCATAATTTATCGTGTGGAAGCCCACACACTGTGACCAGAGCCCAGCTCT
Organism: Poecilia formosa; assembly: GCF_000485575.1. Lineage (NCBI taxonomy): Eukaryota > Metazoa > Chordata > Actinopteri > Cyprinodontiformes > Poeciliidae > Poecilia > Poecilia formosa. Next base: position 4,430 of record NW_006800309.1, on the reverse strand, counting down.
CATGTTTCTGAGACTGCAGATCTCCAGTTACGCTGCGGATAAGATAGCGAGTTGACTTGCGTTGCTCTCTGATAAGATATTCAACAGCTTCTGAAGTACCCCCCCCCTTTGGCTGTCTGTCCCTGCAGTGGAGATCCGTCTGCAAGAATTTATTTTCATATCTTTCACGACAACTAGATTCTAAACCAATACAGCAGACATGATGGTGGAAGGAGAGGTGGAGGGTTTTTGGGAAATCATTGGCAGAAAAGACTTAGTACAAGATTAAAAATAACTGAACTTGTGGAAGAAGGAAAAGAACCGGATGGTTCAGGGAAGCAAACAAATGACAGAGTCAGAAAAGAATGTGGAAATAAAAAAAAAGACTTAATTTCTCTTCACAGTAGTGAGGACTCTCCTCTCCTCCCTCTCATCTGATCTGATCTGATCTGATGTGCGGTTCAACCAGCCATAACACACAGGGCAGGACAGGGTTGAGTAAACCAAGGAGATCAGATAAGAAACAAAACAAAACAAAAAAAAAAAACTCCCTGCAATATGAAAGGAGGATGGTGAAATATGATGACATGGAATCAATAACAAACACAGCCAAAGCAAAAACTGTGAATATGCAAGTATGAAAACGAACCGTCAACATGAAGCAGCGCTAAATTAAAAAAGAAAAAAAAAATGTTCAAGCAGTCAAAACAAGAGAGAAGTTTAGAGGAAAAAAAAACAACAAACATTTATTCTGAAGATGTTCAAGTTGATCCAATCGAGTTGGGTTTTTGATGGACTGGGGCAAAAGATTTCCCAAAGAGAAAGCGGAGATACGGTTTGTCTCACTGGGAACGACAATGGATGAGAATCAGAGAGATCGAGAGGAAGCGGAGCAGAAATCAGATTTGATTCTATTATACAGACACATGAACCAACCAGGCATGAGATCCAGAGAGTCGCATGCAGGGAGAACAGAACCTCTAAGTTCGAATTAGCCTGACAGTGGATGGCTTCTTCTTGATTTACAATTACGGTGGCTTACAAAAAAGCACAGATGCCCTCTGTGCTTTTACTCATTCCTGTCATGTTCAGCCACAAACCTCAGTGTGTGTTATGGTGCATAACTGTGAAGTGGAAAATGTGTGTGCATGTGTGCAGATAGTGGAGAAATTAAAAAAGAATTTGGCTAACAAAGCTTTGCACTAACACACACTCCATCTTTGTCTCCGTCAGGCGAAGGTTTGGTCTGAGAAACAGGACACCGGCATATCAGCATTACCATTACACACAATGGGACAAAGATTCGCCACAGCGCAGCCACACAATGGTTGCATAACCAGCGTGTGTGCTGAATGTGACTGCGTGTGTAAGATTAAACCGGATGGTAGCAGATAGAAATGGATGATTGACAGATCAGAGGAAGGGCGATAATTACACCCCACTGACCATTAGGGAACAGCAAGGAAAAATCAAACCAGCAGTCTTTTTTTTTTTTTTTTGCCAAGAGTGTTCCACCCCCCCCCAAATAATCTTTTAGCAAAAAAAAAAAAGGTGGTGATTTTTTTAAATGGCTTAGGCCATAATTTTAGGAAGGTGACAGCGTTGTAAAACGACTAAATTAGTATATTTGGAAAGGTGCTGGATTATTATGTGGTCGGGGAAAGGATTTACGTGCGACAATAAAAAAAAAATACACATCCTGCCATTTGCCACATGAAGTGATTGAAAAAGCACAGACTGCTTAAGCTACACAGTGCACAAACCCTAACATGCTATTTATTCTCAGTGAGAGATGTTAAGTAGCTCCCTGCAGTTGTTTGCAGGCAAAGCGAAGCGGCTCAGCGCGCGTCAGAACGCAAAAGATAAGAGGGAAGCAACACCAGTGTTTTCCCAAATCCCCAGGCTTCTCTGCTCATTACTAAACACACACATGCAAACACTCCACTTCCACACCGAGCGCATTGACACACAGTCTGTCATACGCCCATCCCGCTAATGCTGAGGTGGGAAAATAATCAGCCAGTTTGCTATCAGCTCCCGGAACATCAGATCACTTTGGATGATGCAGAGTGAACTGAGAACCAGAAATGAAATGTACCAAAATACCCAATGCAGAGGTTTCAAAGTGTTGTATCAGGTTAAATGTTGCATATCAGCAAGCAAGGCATCTGGTTTGAATGTTTACCCCCCTATTTATGAGCTCTGCAAGAAAGAAATTATGGTAATAAAATTAAAATGGGAGAATGCAGCAATCCTGGACTTTACGGGGGAAAAAATGTTCATGAGAAGTACAAGAAAAACTACATCTGATAAAAGCTGCACACAAATGTTTAAATAGCAGCATCTCCAGCATGATGTACCTATTTAAAGATAATTGTTTTTTTTGTTTTGTAAGAGAACTTGGAAGAAAACTCAAACTTGGGCAACAAACCAGAAAGCGAGCAGTAATAAACGCAACTCCCTCCGAAGAGCAATGAGTTCATGTTTGTGTTTTATTTTTGGAGTTGAATACTTTGAAGGCAGAAATAAAACAATTCCTTCTGTGTTCTCGTCACAGGAGTGGAGGTGTGAAGAGAGAGAGGAAAAAAAGATGGAAGTAAAAGATGAAAGAGCTAAAACGCGAGGAGAGAAAAACGCGAGGAGAGAAGAGAGGGAGAAGAATGTAATCTGAGTGCTTGCATTATGCAGAGAAGGGGGAGATGCACAGAGCGAAACATATCAATCAAACCGTTTCTGGCTACTATACTGTCTGAGACGTTAACTTCGTTTAGTTTTAACATCAGCATGAAACACCAACTGAGCTTCTAACTCATCAATGTGGTAAAGGGCTATTTCACAGCTTTCTTTGGTAGATGGACTTGTATCAGCTTAAACACTGAAATGAATAATTTTGTAGATCTGAACTGGCTAATCACAGCTTGTAATCTGTGACTTCTGTATTTTCATGTTTCTATTTTGTACCTTAAACAAACCACTTGACAACCATGTAGTTAAACTATCCGCTTATTTTTTGTTGGAGTTAAGTATTTTCATTTATTTCAGGCATATAATCAACAAACCTCACATCTAATTTAATTTGACTGCAAATTTATTACCTGAAAACCTTTTTAGAGAACCGTTCCTATTGAATTAAGCTCTGATCACAGTTTGGCCAACTTGACTCTTATAAAATCTGACAGATTGTGACTCCTGATCACACACATAGCAACTCAAGCCAGAAACCAAAACAACGCATGAGTTGGACAAAAACCTAAAAATTGAAATACAGATATACATTTATTGATCCTTTTTGAGAGTTGTTTACTTTGACCAAATAAGGAAAAAGTCCATAACAAGACAAATGTTTTACCATTACTGATTCTTCTTTCTTTACACTATATTTGGATAAAATCAAATCTCACATTTTTCTAGAATATATAAGACAATGTAGGAACCATGTACATAAATCAGGTGGTTCCCCATCGAACATTCAGTCCTGACAGACTTGGAAAAATTCTAAAATGTATCTTTATGCCTTTCCTGAACTACATTGACCATACAGTAACAGCTAATGTCGTTCTTCAGATTCCTGTTCTTCTCAGTCCATCATAACGCATGTTTTATGTTTTCCCACCATGAGGAAACAAGTGATGCAACAAAAGTGATGTAATTCAGCTCTCACTGTCTCATGTGTGTGTATAAGCGCAGCCAAAGCCAACAGGCTAAATGCTCAATTAGCATAACATTAGCATAGCATTAGCAGAGCAACAAAGAGCCACTGGGCTGACTGGAAACGGATGTGTTACCCTGCATGCAGTTTCCAGAAAGAAAAATATAAACTCTTGCTTCTGTTGCTTTCATTTGTCACAAGTAATCACAGGCTGTCTGAAATATATGTAACCAGAGGAATAAAAAAATTAAAGCAGGGTTAGGGCGTTGCAAAGAAAGAGAGAAGAAAATTGAGGAGAAAACAAAGAAAGGGGCAGCAGGAGGTTCCCTTTGTTACCAGGAGCACCGCTGCTCACTCCCAGCCTCTTCCATCAATTGAAAAGCTTCCGTTTATCTGCCAATAAGTGTGTATATGTTTGGGCCGTACGCGTGTGTGTGTGTGTGTGTGTGTCAACTGTGTGCTTCTTAAGGGCAGTGTGTTAGTGGGTAACCTTGAGAAGAAGAACACATTTCAAACACAACACGACTGCTTTGATTGAGCTGAATTATCCATGTGGTGAGTATACAGCCATCATCTGGGTTTAGCTGCCACTTTTGGTTCTCTACAGCTGTGAGATATCTTCCTTATCTTTCAAAGCCAAAGTGTTGCCAAATTTATTTTGTTGCCACACAGCAGATGTCTTCATAAACAACGACCAAATTCTAAAAAAACAAATAAATAAAAAAATAAAAATATTTTAAAGAACGTGTTCCTTTTCTTTTATGCTCTGCAAATGCAGCTTTTATATTTGTCTGCTCCTTTC
>NW_006800308.1:480934-555766 GCF_000485575.1 Poecilia formosa | reverse complement strand
TCCCACTGCCAGAAGCAGACAGTAGCATCCGTTCCAGTGGACAGCATATAACGTTTGGAGCCCTTGGCAAAAGGTGAAAACTAACAACAAAAGAAATGCGGGTCGGTACAGTGAATACTCAAGTTATTTTATGCAGAGAAACTTCCTCAATAATAGAGGGTTGAACATTAACGTCCCACTAAGCTCGGGTGGGAAAAAAAACCCCTGAAAAATCCAGACTCAGGTCATCAGAGATGAGCATAAAGTTCATTTCGCTTTCTGGAGTGCCTAAAAAGCAGTGAGTATCTCATTTCATAAAACTGGTAGACCTGACAATCACAGCACCCAACTCACTACAACACCTACCTTCAAAATTTGGCTAATAAACACAATCAAAAAGGCTTTTGGTTTACTTGTTAAATATGAGGATCGGGGCTTCTGCATTTGGTTAGGTTTTTACACCAGTAACTCCAGAGGAAGTGAAAGCTGAACGGAGCTGTTTTTCAAATAAAACAAGACCTCAACTGACCTGCTCAATCAAGAAACATGTTGCATGGTGAAAAGACTGTACTCTCTGACTAGCAGGGTATATTGGCATATTATATTGACAGACTTCAATCTATAGGAAGTCTGTCAACCTATTCAGTCATATGTGGGTGACATTTCATTACTGCATATAGTATGATTAAATAAAAGGTATTTCACAAATTACAGACAAAAATCAAATTCTAGATATGTTGTAGTCTTATGCAATCAAACAATACTTGAATGTCTTCAAATAACTTTTACACTTGCTATAACTGAACTGAGTTGTGGGGCTTTACTAAACAAAACATGGTTTGCAATGCTCTATAAAGTACTGTGGTGTTTGTTGTATTTCTACAAGACTTTTTTATTTTGTAAAGTGTGTTAGCACATTGATTGCTAACACAATTAATATGCAGAAAGCTGTAACTTATTTATCTGGTTGTAGTTCCCAGGAAAAAAATACCTCTAAAATATTTGGTTAATATCCGATTCATCTCACAAAGATTTGCTCTGACACTTTGGCAAAAGACATTACAGTAAGAAGCATGTGTCACAATTCATTTTCCTTTAACAGATGAAGAGCAACACTAAGGTAAGTCTTGGAATAAAAAAAAATGGACAGAAAATGACGTATTGACTACATTCCAATCTCTCTGCTTTGGCAGGATGACAGCAAGTTAAAATCTTTAACAATCTAATATAGCTATATCGCCCCCCCGACCCTGGTGAAAAAAGAAAAAAAAAAAAAAAAAAAACACTGCGTAGGCAGGTCAGCTGCAGCAGTGAAGCAAGAGAACAGTCAGAGTTGCAAATAAATACACCCGACCAATAAAAAGCAGGTTAGCACAAACATAACAAATGTCAACTTGTTGAAAACGCAATTCTTTACCCTGTCTGACTGAAGCATATGAAATGCCAATGTACGTGTTGGTGAAATGTGTGAACATTTTCCAACTTTTGCTTGTTGGAGAACCTGATCTAAAGAAACTTAACGTTCACCAGAAGATCGGCCAGTATGTAGCAACCGGGCTCCTTCTGATAAGAGAGAAAACAAGCAGCAACACAACAGCTGACAGAGACCAGACTGAGTGCAACAATAAAGGCATTCTGCCACGTCTTATGTAACCAGGAATAATCTAAACAAATATACGCCTTCAAACTGTATGAAGTTATATGAAATTTGTGTTAGATTTTTTTTTTATTTATGCTCTTTAAGTCTAAATCACACTGGTATCTTACAGCACAAACATTAAATCCTAAAAACATTTTTCCTTTTTAAAAATCATGTCTTAAGATGTCTGAGCTTTATTTCCTCGATACAAGCGGTTCCTTTTAGGACTCAGTTTTAGGACTCCACTTTAGCCTGAACAACCATTTAAACAGAAGTAGCTTTCACTGACTCACTGTAGTGCGCATTGTACTTAAAAAAAATGTTCTGACCCATTTTGCCTTCCTCTTCTTCAGCTTTCAAGTCTAACCCCGTTCTCTGATGGAACACAACCATAGCGCAATGTTCCAGGTGAGCCATCTCAAGAGAAAGGCTCACCTGTGAGAATAAACAGACCTAGCAGGAACAGTTTTAATACAGTCTCGAAAGCATTACAAATCATCAACTAGATATTAAAAATGCCTCGACATACCTAACCTGCCCTCCTCTTATCTTTACAACGGGAGAAAGTCCCAATTGATAAATAACAGGGTGTTTTTATTGCTGCCCATTTCTTTACCTGAAGGGAGGTAATGGATCCACTGTGTCCCTGCAGCACAGCCATAGGAGCACAGGTACGAAGGCACCACACACGGATGGTCTTGTCACAGCTTCCTGCAGCAATTAGTGTGTTTTCATAGTTGACAGCCAAGTCTGTGATTTCTGCAGAGTGTCCTCTCAATGTTGAGTGAAGCCTTCCATCGAGCGAAGACCAAATCTTCACCAAACAATCATCTGAGCCCTTAAAGACACAAGTTATTTTTGCTTCAGGACACGTGGTAAAACAGACATCAGGTAGAAAAGATTTTAGCAGCACACCACAACATGCATTAGGGATGTCCTGAGAAAGAACTATTTAAACGGTTGATATCGGAGTCCCAGATTAAACACGACTTCCAATACATGTACTGCAGTGCAAAATCCAGACACGTACTTCACAAAGAAATTGGTTTTCCTTCACAATTTTCATCTTTTTTTTTTGTAACCTTTACAGTCACCTTCGCAGTAAAAGAGGGAGTGTATTGGATGTTTCAGCTCTCTGCCATGTGAGTGTCTATTTTCAAATATCACTCGACATGGAAGACGAATCCTGTAGATGTAGAGCGGACACCCCATAAACAGAAGCAAGCCATGGCTTTCTGCTGTTATTACCTGTCACTTCGCTGCTCTTGCAAAGACATTTCCCCATTGTGGGACAATAAAGGATATTTCTAGTTCTATTAGCACTCGACCCAGCTGTCTGAAGGTTGATTTCCAACCTTGGCACCTTTGCTGCAGTTCCATCCCCAAATTCTCGTCTATCTCTCTCTTTGCCCTTTTTCTCTCCAAATAAATACCACTGGTCTCAAAAATAAATAAATAAATAAATAAATAAATAATCCCCCAACAATTTTCTGTTTGGGATAGAGCTGTACCGAGAGCAGCCAAAACAAAGTAAATTACATTTTATGAGCGTTTAAAGCAAAACCCTAACTTTTTAAAGCAGGAGAATTGCTGTTGCTGTACGTTTGTTCACACATGTTCAACTGGAACCGGAATAAAATGTTACAAGTAAAATTGGTCATATCAAAACATGCTTGGAAATGACAAAGCACCTCAAACTGATATGCATAAAAGCGTTGCCACAAGAGAGAGGAGAGCTCATTGAAAGATGCAGCGGTACATGTGGAGCCAGATACAATTAGAAACATAGGGAAATCCCACACAAACTCCAGTGGGTGTTTGCTTGAACAACTGGTAGACATAAAGAGGCAGAAGTGTATGGTATGTAGTTTTCATCTACATACCATTGGTATTTAATGCAGTACGAGATGGGGATTTATATCTGCCACCAACCTTTCTCCTGATTGGACATCCCTAATGTAGAAAACAGTCAGGCTGCCAATATTTTATCAGTTAGGACGAGTGCTTCCATCTTACTGTGAAGATCCTGAGACCGGTTCGATCAAATGCGATACAATACACTGCAGACAGATGTCCCAGGATCCGCCGATGCAGACGCATGTGCTCATATGTGCTGACAGGACAGATGGAGCTGAAACATTGCACTCCAGTCAGCTCCCTCCCTCGATGTACCTTCACTGTTAATAAAACACACCGGAGCACAGAGATAGAAATTGTAAGATTTGAAAAAGTGCTGACATTATGAGCCTCATTCAACATGTGTTGGTATGTTGAGTTATTAGATAAGCGAGAACCTCCACACAACTGATGGCCCACCACCTTAAGATGTGCACTGATTGCATAGACTGAAGATATCCCTAATGCAACAAACATCAGTGGCAGTAATTTCTGGTTTTACAACAGATTCTGAAAGTAGGCCATTGTGCCTCCAAACAATACAGCTCGTCAAACAAAATTCTGTTTCACCTACAAATTAAGATAGCATTGTTGTCAAGCTCAAATGTTTTTGTTACAAATTATTAAGCCATGGCTCAGGCCCCAAGTTCTTAACCAAACAACACACAGTGGGCCTGATGAATGTTACAGTAAGGTGTGCACAAACACCAAACAAACCGTTTTAGTTTATACTTATTCATATTTGCCTGGGAAAGAAAATAAAAAAAAATATCTGCATTAAAAAGTGTGGAGGGAGACACATTCTCAGAAGCCGTAAATAGTAACTTCATACGTGTAAAACACCCCAAATACCCTAGAGCCAAATATATGCATTACTTTTCTCATAGCAGGATAGGTTTCAGAGCTGAAGCACTGCTACAGGTGCGTCAAACAGGTTTAACAAGAATGCACAGAAAATAAGGCCCTCAATGCACAAAAGATTAGAAACTCTGTAACATCAGGGAATCTCGCCACTAAATTAAATGGAACAAATTTTATGTCAAAATTATGGCCCAACACTTCACCACGTGATAAAGGTGGCTTTATTGTGGCAGACAAACAGTGAGCTTAAAATAAAACAGCACTACAATGAAATCATCATCAAAATATTAAACTTCAAAGTACCACAAATAAAGGAAAGACAAAATCACAGCAGATGAACGGAACACCTCTCAGCAAATATGCTACTAGTTAGTTTCATTTGCCACACCACTGGGACTTACCCTGATGTGGAGGTTGCTTCTGGTTCAAAGGCCTCTCTGGTGGTCTGCCCCGATGAAGGGCTGCATATGATGAAACTTTGAGCTGCACACCGTCACAGTCTGAAAATCAGAAAGTTCATGATGTGCTTCTGCCGACTGCCAGATGAGTGAGTGGAACAGATGTCTCGGTATCACTCCTCACAAATGAACAAATGAAAAAACAACTGCTGAACAATCTCTGCTTGAACAAATGTTTTATGGAAACAAATTGAACTCCTCATGCGGTCTAAAGTAACAAAAACGCCGTCTCACATTCCTGAGCATAAAAATACACAAAGCCTGTACCTTTCGCAGTCCGAAGCATGGACTGCTTTCCAGACCCCAGGAGAGAGTGCACACCTGGGACACACGATGGGACCTCTTTATCGAGGAGTGGTCCAATTTGCTTACATATCTGTAGCAAATGGTCGGGTGCAACATGTCTGTTGGCAGCAACCTGTCAGGGCAAACACAACAAGAGCAGTGAAATTTCGCTATTCAGCTAGGAGCATATTTCCACAATTCTGTTGAATTTTAGTGTAAACTCTATAAGCAAGTCCCATACTTGTACCAAACGCTGTTTCACAATAGCTTATACATGGCGTACAGCTGCAAACTTGACTGACATAGGACCAGGTCCTCTTACCAGACCGTGTTGAGTTGGTTGAGGACTATCTGTATAACGTGTATAGTTTTAGTTTTCATAAAATTGAAAAATATTTGTTCGGCTCCTGTTTAGATCAACCTTTATTCACTATTGTCTGACATTACCGGCAGTAAATATTACCGGTGGGAACAGCTTACATAACTTTACCAGTCCAAAGCTATAGCTACACGTTTTTGAGAGTTGCAACAATAGTTCAAGCTTTGTTTTCCATAAAATCCAATTCTTATTTATAGTATCATAATAAATGTTATCCCAAGCCTCTTTACACAGGGTATCTACAAACAGCAGTTTTCACTTTTTTTGTTTGTTTGTTTTGTTTCAATAAAAAAAATAATAATAAATGCGATTTCTATGAAAATATTAAATTTATACAGTACAAATGCAACCAAAGAGACATATTACAAATAATTTATGTGTTTCAGGTCATTCTTAGTTATAATATAATGGACGAAAACTCAGTCTGTAATGCCAAGGGATTAAAAAAAAAAAAGTTATCTTATAGAACCTAGTCAATTGAGTCACTGATAAAACACCTTCAAACAAACTCTGGCACTTACTCAGTTTTGAGTTTGAACCTGGATTTATTAATCCCAAAGGGGAATTAAATAAAATCCTGATGAAATAGGCAATTTATTGTTAAATTATTGAAAAGCAAGGCAGTCTACATGCATTATTTATTTCAAGCTCCTTGTTAGCATTGCTTCCAAAGCCATTTCCTGCCAACATGTGCAGCACAGATGCATGGATTTTTGGAAAATAAACATAAGTGTGCCATGGGTCTATACAAATGTTTTCAACATTTTTTAACTACATTGTTTACCAATACTTTTAACGGATCTATAAGATTTTTTTATATCAAATATCTCAACATTGGAAACAAATAAACCTTAGTATTTTTAAATAAGACTATTGTCTGTTGTTAAATAATCAAAAAAATCATACCAAAAGCTTTCTCCAGTATTTTAGACGTTTAATTTGTGCCTGGAGACTGCATTATAACAAGTTAGGTGTCAGACAAAGTATTTTTTTTTCATGCACTTCTCACCCCTTGTTTCTCAAGGCGTGGTTTGTATGCAAATATTCTCTTTCTTTAAAGAACCAATCACAGCGCAGGTCACATGCAAAATAACGCAGAGACAAAGAAACTCGGCTTGTGATTGGCTGAGAAAGCAGTCTCAGCAAAGCGACAAGCCGAACAACCCACCCTAACTGCAATACGACAGCTGGTACAAAAAAACATTAAACTCCCATCCTAATGCGGGTTTTTGGTAGACCATTCAAAAGTTAACCATAAACAGTTAAGGTTTTCCGAACAAGTTAGGCTTTACAGTTCATTAAAAGTTAAAGATCTACATCAGCGGTTCAGATGGAAACCGAACAAAGACCGTAAACAAGCACAGAACGTGCAGCCCCCTCTGTCACAAGACAATAACAAGCATCGGCACTGAACTTGAAATCACAAAGTTAAATCTTACCACATCTTCGTATGTTCTAGGGTGTTCATTTCCCAGCCAGTCCAATCTTCCCGGTAAGAGCTGTCGAAAACAGTTTATCAAAGATGATTTACTTTAAAAATTGAAGCAGGTACACGCGTCTTAAAACCAGATGATGTCAAATAAGTGGGACGTAACGGGATATTAAAAAGTCCAAAGAGTTCACCAAGTTTATAAGCACAGTCAGCCTACAGCGAAGCAGCTAGTTAGCAGTTACCTAGCAAGCAGAGACAACCAAAATACAGACCTGATATTCTTCGAGTTCACTTGCTAGGACCTGGGGAGGAATTGAAATGCAATCCAGATTAGGGTGCCTGTATATTAACTATTATCAAGTGCTCGTCAACTATGTCGAAATACAACAAAGTGTGCCAGTGAAAGCACGCCAGCTCACCTCAGCCGCTCTCCGACACGGACCCGTTGTTAGGAAACGAGAAATCAAGTAATAGAGCTCTGAAACGGAACAGTGAGTACATTAATAGCCTGGAAATCAGTCCAAGAATCAATTAGCACGAGCGATATTGGTGTAAATCAAGCCATCAATTGGGGTTTACTTCTGCGGCTTACCCGACTCAAGGAGCGAAATGTTCCGACTTTTGGCCATGGAAACGGCCGTGATTTGGAGAGGTGGAGTGATCTTCAGACTAACTTTGTTGCTAAAGAAAAATCAGATATATTTATTTAATTTCGGTTACACGTCGCTGACCCCCTCCACGGTTGCTCCCGCTTTCTATTCAGCCTGTTTGCAGTCGCCATTGGAAGGATGAGGCCTCGGCGATACAACTTACTTCCGCCACGGCGGAGTAACACAGGAAAAAGGGGGCAGGGAGGGAGGAGCACTCCAGCAACAAAAGACACCACCGCGCGTTAGCTTGGTGGCTAGCCACAGTTATATTACATCATTGTAAAAATACAGAACTACATTGGACTAATTATTTTTATATTTTCAAAGGACAACACACATTTTAAAATTGATAAACACAGTGCTATTAATGTTACGCCCTCCCCCTTTTCTGATAGCAAGGTCGTGAGCTGTGCATGTGACGTCACCGATAACGGTTGCCAGCTCACTTCATCAAAATATACATTTCTTATGTCAAACCAGCGAACAAGTGTGAATACAATGTATTCTAAAAATAAATTAATAACTGCTACAAGCTTGTCGTTTTTAGCTTTAGCTTTGTATATTAAAAAAAATTCTCCTATTCATTTATTTTTGATAATTTTGATTACTGTGGCTTGCAGTTAAAAAAAATGCTCCTCCTAACGAAAAAACAAAACAAAAAAACCCCGTTAAAATAAAAAATGAAATTACTCATACATGCATAACACATCGTAATGTTTTCCAATTTATTTCTATTGATTTTAATCATTTTGGGGTGAGGTGAGCTGCAACTCACCTCACCCCAAATTAAAGTAAAACAGAAATTTGAAATTTTCCAGAACAGTCACTAACTAACACCAAGCCTCTATAGAGGACATGTCTGTTGCCAAACGAACTTGTCTGTTCACAGAATGAAAATGAGAAATGGAAAGTTGAGAGGAATGAAAAATAGAAAAAATGCCCCAGTGCAGCCTTGAAAAGTTTATAACATTCTGTGCTCTAAGGACAGCAGCTGAACTTAATGCTTCATATGGATATTTAGCCATTGACATGGGTGTAACTGTCAGATACTTTGTGCTAAGCCACAACTGAACAAAGAATATCAGCTGTATTTTTGTGGGTTAAAAAGAATAAGAACTGGAGCCTTTCCCAATGGTTCAAAGCCACTAAAAGTTGTATTTTCATTAGCTATAAGCAATATTCATCAAAGCAAAAGGACATCAATGCTTGAATAAAAAAAAAAAAAAGATTTTTATTTGACTTTGTGAAACAAGTAGAATTTTTCAATTATCTTTTTTTTGTTTGTTTTATCATATCACTGTGTAATATAATCTTGGTTGTTTGTCTTCTATTTGAACTCTTGAAATGAATTAAATTTCAAGATTAAATTAAGACACTTGTCGAGAATAGGCGCCATACAAAAAAAGTCAACTGACACAACGGACACACATGAAAGTAAGAAGGCTGATCTTTGCCTTGCATATTAAAACCTAATTTTGTAAAAAAAAAATAAATAAAAAAATTATCTGCACTAATAAAATTCAATGCAAACTAGTTCACCCATTTTAAAGTAATTTTGATCATTTAAGTAAAAGGTGCATAAATATTACTTTGTGGATTTTCTGGAACTCACACATACTTTTTGTTAAATGTGCCTTACGTTTTCCAGAGAAACCACAAACTTTCTTTAGTCAAGAGCTACTGACTTCATTCTGTTTGGATATTTGACCACTTTTCTAAGCAGAAATGATTAGAAATTTTAAGTAACGATCATTTCTTTCTTGGTTGTTACTCGAGTCCATGTTAACAAAACCCTAACGTCACTGTTGACAGTGACAATGGATTTTGTGACATCTTTCAGTTTTTGGCCAGTTTAACCAATATTAGTTAGGTTTTTTCCTGAGCAACCTACTTACTTCCTTTTTGCCACAGAGTAAGAATTTGGGTCAAATGGCTGAAAATTGGGCCCAGTTGGGAAAATTATTCTATATACATATAAAAATAGATTTTGAAGGCTGGAAGGTCTCTGAGAAAACTTAACCTTAGACCTACTGAAAATATTATGTGGGCTATGTGCTAGTGAAGCAATCAACAAACTCATAATTTATGTTAAGAGTGATTTATCAATTCAAAATTATGGCAGGACTTTGCCATAATAAAAAAAAGTGACTTCTATGCAGCTTTCTAATAGAAAATTGCATAGTTTTCTGATAGAAAGCTGTGGCTCTACAACATGGGGTAAGCTGTAGTCCCAGTGTAGAAAAGATGCAGGATTCACTGTAGGTAGAGGGTGTTGCTATTCATGTTAACATTATGAATGAAGGCCAAGTTAAAAACAACAACAAAAAACAAAACAACTTTGCAAACACAACCATTTTAATTGGCATTTTATACCACCTATAACATAAATGCATTTGGAAAAGATAAAATCCCCAAACTCAAGATCCTAAAAGGATAAACAACCAACTCTGCAATGTGTCTCACCGTTGTTTACTACTGTACCAGAAAATTAACATTTGTTTCAGATGGGGGTAAAAACAAAACAAAAAAAAACAAACAAAAAAAAAGTGAAAGCTGAGCACCAAAGTTCAAACACAAAATAATGCTTTAGCTTCCACAGCATTATTCCACTCACAGCATTTTGAGAATCCATAATAGTACCGGTGATATGGTCCCTCTGAACAAACTCTCTCGTTCTCTCTTCTGAAACATGTATGATGCCACAAAATACAATCAACACAATGACAGAAAGGGTCCCTTCACAAAAGCTTTGGAAATTTAACAGACATTTAAGTATTTTAAAAATGCAATCACATCCTTAAAAACAATGCCGTCTTAAGAAAATAGCTGATAAAAATATTCTCTGCATTTTACAACAAAAAGTAGAACATGACACCATCTCTGCTACTCTGCTTTCTCATCCTCTTCAGCCTTGTCTTCCTTTTCGTCTGCCTGATCATCTGCTGCAGCAGCCTGTCAATGAATAAAGCAGACATGTTTAGCAGTTTGTTCTTACTATGAAACCAGACCCATTAGGCACCAGTGCTAACGTACCTCCTCAGCTTTGGCCTCGCCATTTTCTGCAGGAACTTCTTTCTCTGCTTGGGCTTCTTTCTTCTCTTCAGCCTTGGCCTTTGCTGCCTCCTTTACCTTCTTGGTCTTAGGAGGAGCCTGTCATTAACATCAATGCAAGGCATTGGGAAAAAAACAAACAAACAAAAAAAAAAACAACAACAAAAAAACATGATCTTTTCAATCACAGCTTTAAGAACCAGGGTCTTGTGTGCTTTTCCACTAGAAGGGTTGCGTTGCACCTTGATGACCAGATTTTGACCAAATAGATTTGGTCAAAATCTGCTTTAAATACCAGTCATCAGATCTCACCTGAGCATGCTCAGTCATTAACAAACAAGGTCTGTATAGGATATAAAATTGATCACACTACAGCTGTGAGACACAAAGGACCACCCTTTAACCTGATGAAACAAACACTCCCCATTTTTCAGACCAAAAGCATTGTGTGCTGGGGCCAGCTTTCACATCTGGCCCCACAGGTCCGACGTGGACAATTTTGTGAAGTGTAAGATATAGACATTTGAAAGTGAACAATAGATAACAGGTATGCAGAAAGCTGTGCCTTACATTTTTTCTGTCCCTCCTGTTACAAGGATGCGACATTTCATTATAGGTACGGTGTGTTCATGCATTGTTAGTTTTTCCATCATACATAGAGTTTCACATATATAGACCAAGAAAATGGCTTAATTACCAATTAGGGGACTTCTGTATGAATTTTATTTAAGTTCTACTGGATTTTATCTAAAGGAATCTGAGAACAAAAAAGGCAGGCTAAATACTATTGCACAGCACAATTTTCAGATTTCTGTGATTAAAAATAAGACCTATTTTTCACTGTGGGAAGCAAAGAAAACGACAATACCACCGTTTGGTAGGCCATGCACTACAAATGAGAAAGTTTCAGAGTGTAGGACAACCAGCGCCACTTTTGGTCTTAACAATGCCTCTCTGGAACCTGGATGTCTCTTGATAAAAAGGGTAATTTCAGCTAAACTCAACATTTTTCATACTCAATTACATTTAACCCCAGTAGACCTACTGAGGGGGCTATGTAACGTGGCTGTGTTTATTTGCATGTAAATTGGACAACTGTAATCTGAGAATAGAGCGTAGATTTAGGAGCGTGAATGCATATGAATTACCCCGGTAACACTTTATTTGAAGGGGGTTGAATAAGACTGTCATGACACTGTCATAAACATGACATAACACCTGTCATGAACATGAATAAGCCTTCATGAATATTTATGACTGTTGTCATAAAGCGTCATTCGGTAAATTATGACACTTTTAATACAAAGTTGACATTATTCAAAATGTCTTTATGACAACTTGACATTAACCAAGAAATCATTACTGATATAAATTTGTATAAAAGTATTACTGATTGCACTTTAAAAATTAGGTAACTTTATGTTATTAAAGGTAAAATTTAAACAGTAATGATTTCTTGGTTAATGTCAAGTTGTCATAACAAAGACATTTTGAATAATGTCAACTTTGTATTAAAAGTGTCATAATTTGCCGAATGACGCTTTATGACAACAGTCATAAATATTCATGAAGGCTTATTGATGTTCATGACAGGTGTTATGTCATGTTTATGAAGGTGTCATGACAGTCTTATTCACCCCCCCTTCAAATAAAGTGTTACCAATTACCCCTGATGCATGTTGATACCAAATCTGTCAGAGCTATGGAGATTCATGAACTCCTTCTGACCACAGTTCTGGTAATGTGCAAAACAAAACAAAAAATAAAGGTTTAACCACCACCACTGGAAAGCTGCGTCTTTCTACCTTTGTCTTCTCTGGTTGTGGCTTTTCCTGGGTCTCTTTCTGCAATGCACAGAATTTAACATGGGAAAAGGAAAATGCATTGCAATGGCCGGGCATACAAGTTGAATTCTCAGTCTCAAAAAGGATAGTGAAGCTTACCTCCGACAGCCTTTGAGACTTCCGTCTTGGCTGCAAAACAAAGATTCTGAGTTAAATGAAATATTGATGAGTTGGGATTTAACAAGTTCTTTAAAAGTCAGCAAACAATTATCCTATCCACAATAATTAGCATCAAAGAGATCAAGACATTAATACATTTAATTATGTGTTAAAACAGAAAGAAAATGCAACTGCTTAAAAAAATAAATAAATCACACACACCCCAATATGTTTTTTGCATTTCTTCTAAGCACTGTAAATCAGTCAGTACTAAGCCTATAAGTGCATAACCCCCTCTGGCTATGGTTTATGTGCACGTTCTACTGGCCTTTTGGAGACTAAGATGAAAATGTTCCCCTGTGCAGTTCAGCTTATGAAATCATCTAAATTGAAACAGAAATCTTTAACTCCACAGTTCATCACGTACAGCATTTAAACTCTGATCCCGTCACTACATTATGTCATCACTTAGATTTTTTTTTTAAAACATACTCACCTCTGCAGCTGCATCTGCATTGGAAGTTCCCTGTGAAAAGTCAGAGAGGTGGAGAAGGGGTGGGGGAAATTAACAAGCACTGAACAACAACCATTCATGAGTGAGCTAAAGTGGGTGTGTGGTGGAAAGGGGGATGGGCACCTCTCTTTCCCGCTAGCTGATCAAGAATTTATGCAATCTGTACGAAATGTGACAAAAGGTCCTAGGCGTTTCTAGCTCAGATTCGGGGTTAAGGATTTCAAAGCATCAATAATGGTAGCCTAAAAACACATTTTAAAGGTAAGCCAAATATGTATTTTATTTTATTTTTTGCAGTATTGGGTTTCAGACCCAATGGAATCGGCCAGCTGTGTCGCTGTTTTCTTGGACACATCAGCTGCCATGATGATCCATAAAGAAAAGACAGAGCGCCTCGGGAGTGACGCACACCATCTTAATACTGAGGACAGTCAAAGGTTAATATCCCAGCAATGTAAAGCGGTAAACATGAAGAAAACCCGCCACCACATTTAGTCGCTGCAAAATCTACCCAAAGAAGCTCAAACTAAGCTTAAAATACAGTGTTTCACGACTGAAATTCCTTGAGGTCGCAACCTGTATGCTTCCTCGACGATAGTTAACACCCCTTTGTTTAATCCCAACACACACACACACACACACACAGGACTATGAAGTAGCCAAGCAGTTCAGAAACCTGCCTGAGCGTGCATTGCTATCAGGATATGTGGCTCCGGGAGCGAAACTTATTTGGCTGTGCAGGCGTGTTATCCCTGGGCTGAGTAAAAAGGCGCCACTTCACATTGTGAACACGGCAGACCTGAGCACATCCGACTTGGACTCCATGTAAAACCATTGAACACTGAGGACATTTATCCTTCTCCATCCCAGCTTCAGATACAAATGCCTGTACAATGTTTACAGCTAAAATACTTTAGACATGCTTATACACACATTTAAGCTTACCTTTTTCCGTCCCATTCTCGGTTTGTTTTGGCGAGACAGCTACAGTAAGGAAAATTTCAACCTTTTTGTTCCGATAAAACTAAGAAAGCCTGCAGGTTAGACGTACACCTCAACCCTATACTTCCAGGGAAGTGTGCTAACGTTATATTTAAGGTTCAACCAGTACCAGAACTAGCTTTAACTGGATTGGATCCCTCGCTCCTTATGTATTTTATCCCTTGTCCTACCAACCTAGCAGGAAGAGTGAATCTCCGCCCAATGTTCCCAGTGATTGGCTTTGAGGTTCAGGCAGCATATTTTTGAAACACAACATCTTTACCTGTGTGGGTAGGACGGTGTGCCAATCAACTATTAGTGTTTAACTATGAGGAAAGCACGATGGGTGTTGTCAGTAAAAAAGGAAGCAGAAAAACCACCGTGAAGGTATAGGCCTTAGTGATTAGATAACATGAAATGATTATCAGCAAATCACAAGAAAAATGTGGCAAAACCTGAAACAATATTTGCACAGATATAAAGTACCCTCAAGAGGGGGATATGCCGCATAATTTTGCTTGCACGCCCGTGCTTTTTTGTTGAACAGAGATTAGTGAAACATATGTGATAGTACAAAAGTAGTCTATCAGCTCCACCTGTAATAGTGAGCTGAATAGCTGTGGGAGTAACACTGGTGGAAACATGGCGACAGGCTGCGCATGGTTCCTGGTGCTGGGCTCCGTGTTTCTCTGCAATCTCATGAAAATACTCCTGCCTAGCATTTCATCTTTCGTAAGTAGGGGGTTCTGCTTTGTCTATGTCAACTGCGGATTTGAGCACTGTTTCGCATTCATATAATATTATAATCTCTTTTAAATAGAATGCTAAGCTAGACGCTGCTAGCTTAGCATTTAGCAAAGCTAATAGTGTTAGCTTGCCGTAAACAAAACGAGGCTTATCTGGCTGAAGGCCGGGTGGAGTTTTCACCACAACCTGATCAAGTTACGACCCGAACGTGTAAAATGTAGTACCTTAGCTGTTTTGCACAATCCTTTGTATTTAGTCTCAGCCACTCTACTAACCACATCACTGAATTTAAAATATTCAGAACTGCTCCGTGCATTATATTGTCGTATATATATTTGCTGCTGTGACAGTTATTTAGGGACCTTATTATTAATTTTGAAAATTTTAACTTTTTAAATAAATGTAGTTCAATAAATCTCCGTTCTTCCACCAATCAAGCAGCTCCGATAGGTCATGAGTGTTTTTTTTTGTTTGTTTTTTACATTATTATGTTATAACAGCATAAATTGGAGAAAGGCTGTCAAATTGGCAGCACTTGAAAAACTTGGTATATAGTGCTTGTTGCCTATATACTGTCACTCATTAACTACTTCCCCTACATTAAAAGCCATCCCTTTATTGTACTCAGTAAAACAGTTTTTGTTTTTCTTTTAAGCTGACAAAGATGGTGCAGAAAGACGCCGAGCAGGAGAGTGAGATGAGGACTGAAATCCAGCAGATGAAGAAGGAGCAGTCCTCCATAAGCATGATGGATGAGTTTGCAAGATATGCCAGGCTGGAGCGTAAAATTAACAAAACTACAGACAAGCTTAAGACACATGGTAAGATAAAAACGAACACACATGTTCACCAATTCAAGAGGTACATCATACTACTGAACAGCAAGAATCTTTCTTATAAGCTAGCAAAATGTAGTACGTGCTTTATGTTTATTATTACCAGTACAGCTTAGGTTGGAAAATCTTTCAGCAGACCTACTGTTGTACACGTAGAAAAATGTGAAGTAGTTCAACAAAGAAGGCTGTGCAGAAATTGAGTTCTCTGGATGTGCAGAGCTGTCAGAGACACTTAAAAATGCAACTATGGCTGTGAAAATGATTTCACAAAGTATTCACTCAAGCGGCCTGAATATAAATGCATGGTGCACTTCTTGGATTTTTACTAGCTATAACAGTGACGTATCTTATTTCCATCCTTTTCACTGTAGCACGCCAGTTTGTGCTGATTTATCTCAAAAATCCCAATTAGTGACTTTTTGGTTAAAATATGACGTGAAAAATATGGAGGGGTATAAATAATTTTGTGAGGTACTGCACTTCAACCTTTGAAAAAATTCACTTTTTAAACACATATGACTCAAATGGGGACGTGCTCAGTCTTTCACAGCTGTTTAGATCTGCCGCAACAGACAGAATTCAGCAACTGCAGGAAGTGGCTGGAGGTTTGATGTTTACAAAGTATTTGCTGGGAGCAACAGCTGCCTGTTGTCCAATGCAGACAATCTAAGAGCCGTCTCACAAACAAACCAGAAGTCGACATTTGCCTGGCCAAATCCGTAATATTTGTACAACTGCTAAATTAATGAGCATGTGGCATCATGAATATGTTTTTAGTGACTCTTGCAAGAATGTTTGCATGCATATATTCTCTCTATTTACTCTCTGTCTGAAATACATTGTTTGGCAATTTCAGATAAAAGGCACCTATAGTGGTATTACATCACTACCTACATACTTATATTAATTAATTTTGTTCTAATACTGAGCACACATGGATACATATACTGCAAATGATTGCATGTTTGATTTACCTTTGCAGTGCAGTCGAGAACCGCTCAACAAGCCAAAATGAAATGGGTTGTGAACATCGTCTTTTACATACTGCAGGTAGGTGGACAATACAAACAGTAACACAAATATATCTGTAAGTTGTACAAAAAATTATCTTGCTGCTCTGACCACTTGTAAGATCTAAACTTATAAACTTTGTTAGAAAATAAACACAGTAAAATTAGTATGACAAGCTGCAAATAGAAGCAATGTAGGAACTATTTACAATTTCAAATATGTATTCCTTTCTGTTGTCAGGCTGCTCTGATGGTCTCACTGATATGGAAGTATTACGCTGATCCAGTGACTGTGGTCCCCAGTAAATGGATCGCTCCTGTGGAGCGACTCGTGGCTTTCCCAACAGGAGTGGCAGGTTGTCAGTCTGCTGTTTTTGTTGTGTCCAATATAAGATAAGCCAAACAATTTACACAATGGTTATTATTGATATGCATGTCTCGATGACTAGTTAGTGAAATGTTACTTTAAAGCTTTTTTTTTTTTTTTCTTTTACATTTTATCAGTTGATAACACTTGATCAGTTTCAAGATGTTCCAGGGTCGACCATGACTATATATGGGGCTACAGAAACCACCAGAAAGAGGCTCCATTTTTATGAACTAATGTCCTCGTTTCTAAATAATGATCAACATGTTGGATAAGATGACATCTTAGTATTTCAATTTGTACATTTCTCTTCATAGGAGATCATTTTATACTGTTCAATTTTAAAAACATGACAACTTGAGAGAAAATTGTATATATAATGTTAACCAGTGAATAACCATACTTGGCGCAGGAACAGGAAATGAAGCCTGCAAATGAAAGATTCACAGAGCTGTTCTTTTCTTGCAGGTGGTGTGGGAATCACTTGTTGGCTGGTGGTTTGTAACAAAGTAATCACACTGGGCCTCAGTGCCATCAGTTAGAGAACTCGGCTGTGATTCGGCTGCCTGCACGTTTTCTTGGAAATGAATTTGGTGTTTAACACGAAGATAAGACTGCTCTCCAATTGCAGTATTAATTTATTATTATTGTAACATTGTGTTTTCTATTTTTGTTGAATGAATGTTTTGATTTCTTACCAACTGGATAGAATTGTGACATTTTCTTTCCTTCGATTTTTTTAAATAAACTATTAAAACCAAATTTTGTATTTTCCAAGTTGGGAAACATCCAACAGAAACAACTCGGGTAGTTTTTGTTTAGTTCCAAAAATATTGGTCTGATTTTTTTTTTTTTAAGTCAAAATAAAACATAAGAAATTCTAATACTTGTAATTTTTTAAAACCTTTGAAAACAAAGCTTTCATCACTGCAGTGAGATTTTATCTGACAAAACTGACTGTAAGATGCTATGATCCGTTTGAAGATTCTTAATCTCGCCACAAATGATTTCTCTTGCGTATTAAGGAGTCATTGTGTATCTACTCTGCTATAACTTGTGTCACTATGCAAGTTCTTACTGACTGGGTTGAGCTGTGCATTCATTTTTATTTGACATGGTTGCATTCAGAGTTGTTTCCAAAACATTGGCCAAATTAATTTCATCTTTTGTTTCCTTCTCTTATAACTGCTGTAAAAGTTTCTAAAGCCTCGGCTTCTTTGTCGTTCGGCCAGGTGTTCTAGGCTCTCATCTCGATTTTCTTCCCAATAGTTTCTCTCAATATTTTCTTTGAAAAATACCTGAAAAAAAAACAAAACAAAAAAAAAACAACAGATTTTACATCAGCTTAATCAAATATTCCTTTTACTACCCAATTTACAACCAGCACAATGCTTACGTCTTGGTGATCGTCTTATAATACAGTGTTTTCAGAAATGTTTCTTTCTGGACTTTCAGTAAGCAACACTCTTGCAGATGGTGGTTGTAATGCTGAAATGATAAACGGTTAACAGGGCTTGGATGATCACAGGAACTTTAAATAGGCATGACGGATTCATGAAATATCTAATTTCCTTGATAAGGTGAAGCACAAATCAACAAATTAGATCAAACTGAATGCAACATACCTGCAGATACAAAACTTGATAGATGTTTAATTACTCAAGACTCCTTATGTGCCAAAACATCTCTCTTCAATAGCTCTGATGATGTTTGGACAGATCTATCCGTCTGCACCACCTTATTCTCTTTAGCTACAATTATAAGTTCAGGCAGCTAAAGTCACAGGCAACTAGAAAGCATAACTAACCTTTGTTAAAGTAGCTTATTTGTGCTCATTACCTTTTATGCTGTGTCCTTTAACCATCCTGTGGTAGTAAATATTATGTTTCTGCACTTCTTTTTCTCTGAGCTATTTCAGAAAAAAAAAAAATCAAAAGTTGCGTATTATACATAGCTATGGAGACAAGAGGGACATCTCAGCAAACAGAATCATTATTGCAGTAGTTATTTCAGTAATTCAATTTAAACAGTGAAATTCATATACAAAGAAAGAGATACTGGTTTCAATTTCCAGCAGCACCCGGTACCTGCCCATACTGCAAAAGGTACCAATAACTACTAATAGCCATGTTATCATTGGGATTGATTTATCAACAAACTTGCCTGAATTAAACCTTATGGAGAAACTATGAGTGATTCCTATATATCAGTCATTTCATGCTCACCTGGAGCTCTCTGGTCAGCTGGTGGATGTGGTCTTGCAGACAGACAGATGCTTTTCTTGCCTCTCTGAGTTTTCTTTGTTCCGAGTCTATTTGGCGTTTGAATGATTCTTGGTACAACTCAAGGGTTCTCTCCATGTTCTAAAATGTAAGGAGATAAAAAAGAAATGCAATGCACGACCAAATAAAAGGGCTATGCTTTAAGACTAAAAACTTAGGGCTTGATCATGCGTTCTGATTTCAACTTTGAAGTAAGCTATATCCCAGCAACTCACTCAAGCCTCCATACCGTTCACCTCCGCACCTGTATCTTCCGGTCCCTGTCCTCCAGCTGTGTAGTGGCCCAGGCCAGCTTCAGGGTGAGCTCCTCCCTGTCCAGTAGACTCTGGTCTTGGCTGAGCTGCTGCAGGTGCTGTAGAGTGTCCTTCATGCTGAGCAGCTTTCTTTCTGTGGCCTGCAGCTGCCTGCCCAGGTTGTCACGGGACATGCGGGTTTCACGGAGCAAACCCTGAAGAGCTTTAGTTTCATTGTTGTGCTTGGCTAAAATCTGGAAACATGCATAGAAGGAATATGGTTTCTTTGGTATTGGTTGTGCTGGTGATGCAGGAATACTCTTTAAATTTGAATTGCATTCAGAGTATGATTACTTTTTGTCTTCAGACCTAGATAGGGCACACTTAGCTGACAGAATGGAAGCGTTACAAGAGAAATCTGAAGAGATGAAATTATGATCCAACCTGGGAGATGTCGTCATTTGAGTCTCTGAAGTGCTGCTGTGCCACCGTGTGGCGGTGCTGGACTTTCTTCAGCAGTTTGTTCGCAGTCTTGGCTTCACTGAGCTGCTGCTGCAGATCCCAAACCTGGCTCTTCAGCGCCCAGATGCAGTTCATGCTGGGGGCCTGGTTCACTGACTTTGAACCTTGCAAGGTACGGATTGGAGGCATCTTCAGGATTTCATGCTTCATTTTTTGCTTCTGGACCGCTTGGGTTTTCGTGCCTGAAGGGAAAAGCAAATTCGTTTGGTTATGACAGAAAGAAATAGTAGCCCACTCTCAATTACATCCTGCATTGCCTTGACTGTATCCAGATCGCTTTGATCCCTGGAGTTTGGCTGATGGATGATCATCTGGAGTCCTGTCAGCTGTCTCCTCACGGTCAGATGGATACCCTGGACCATCAGAACCACAGCAGGGACTGGACCACCTGGAGGTGTTGGTACTGCAGCTCACTGTATCACGATCCCCATCCATGCAACTTTAAGAAGAATTTGACACTTTGTGAAACATAAGAAAAAAATTTTCTTGTCAAAACCGGAAACAACTCAGTTTAGTAAATCGGTCTATGCTAATTAAATGTCGTTGGAATCTTATCTAAATATTTAATCCTAAACAGAATTTTTTACTTTTTAAAAAACGCCGGTTGTCATGGCATCTGCTACGGAACTCATAACGAAGCTGAAGTTAGCATGTGATTCAAACTTTAATTAACTTTTAAAAAAAAATATATATATATAATAGTTAGAAATTTAGATTGTGGTGTAGTTTTTCCAAACCGTGTTTATGACTAACCCAGGGCAAGATTAAAGACAGCCCAGAGTCCTTGAGGAGCAGAATATCCCTTTAATCAGGTTTCGAGTCAGATACCAACTTTTTTACACAGCTTTACCACAAAATAAAATGACTTAAAATTAAAGAAAAAAAATCACAAATGCTATAGCTATAGATCACACTAACATTAGACTCAACATTTACCCTCATCTCTGTATTCTTGTGTGATTAAAAAAAATTAAATCAGTTTAAAGCAACAACAAAAAAACAAAAAAAAAATAGGCTACAAATAAATAAGCTACAAAAAGTGATTATAGCCAATAAAGTTAAATAAATAACCTCTTTAAATAAAAATAACAGTTTCGTATTAAAATAAGCACTGTGACTCCCACAGTGCTGTTCACAGCTATTTCTGTCCTTCTCAGCATGGACTTAGAAACTAACTTGGCTTTTTCCCCCCCCCTGAGCCGACAGACAGCTGAAGCTGCCAATCAGTATGCGCCGCTGCGCCCTAAGGGGCCAACTAACCAATCCGCCTCTAATGGAGCCCGGAGACAAAAATACCTCCAGCAATGTGTGTCAGTGTGTGTGTGCGATCCCACTGTTATTTCTCCGTCCGAGGTGCGCTCTAATAATAGAGCAGGCAGACTTCTCCTTTAAGGCCCTTCTTGTTGCACTGCCACCTCTTCAACATAGTTTGTAGTAAAAATGGTAATCAAAGTTTTTCTCGCCACTTCCTCTGGATCGACAGCGGTAAGTTTTCACTCTGATCTTAACTTTGGGTCGAGCTTTGCAGGTTGTACTCCATAAACTGGACATGACTGTCACTCACTCTGATTTTACTGGGTTAAATCTATAAATTAATGCTGGTTGCCTTGCCTGGTAATTTGCTCTTTCAGCAAGTTAACTGGCTTGACTTGTGATCAGATTTATTTCTGATGAGTGAGCTTGGGTAAGTATTTCGTATGTAAATGTGATTCAACAGGCGGAGCCTTCCAGAACAGGGGCTCCCTAATCTTTTCATGTCTGAGCTTGGAGGCTCTTTTTCAGACCCGAGAAATATCCCCAGTTATAGTTTTAAGACTGCTTTTATTTCTATAAACATTTCTATAAATCACTGCTTATGTACTTATTTGAGTGATTACTAATGAGAAGAGGGAAAGTTTGCTTTCTGGAGCTTTCCTTGAGGTCTCTTAAGCACAACTAGTCCAGCTTTCTCACAATAGTTAGAAAAATGAATTTGTTTTCCATCAAACTGGTTGTTTACTTGTCCAGAATTGTGCCGTAGATGAGGCCTTAAAGCTATCCTCATTATTTTACCTTTAAATATATTTTATGCAACTCGATTGGTAATTCAACCAGCATATGTGTTCTCCCTGTTATGTCTTATAGTTCAACATTTGTGATCAAATACTTTGTAAATTGTTGTGAGAGTTGAATGAGTTAGAAACTTGTCAACTAACACTCCTTTAAAATGGTGCATTTTCTAGATGGAAGAAAATAAATGTGTTCATCCACCTCAGCTTTTCCATATTATGACCAACACAGATCAATCAGTCTGGAAAGTTTGACATGCATTTGTTTTCCCATCCCCTGAGTCAATGCCTTGAACCACATACTCCAGTTCTCAGAACATTTCATGTTCTTATCTGCATCTTATCAAAAATATAATTTCTCTACAAATACAGGAAAGAGGGAAATGGGTGAAAGTAAACAATTTTATCTGTAAAAGTCAATTGAAAAATGTACAAAATCTTAAGCTCAGGTGGAATCCAAAATAGTAAATAAGACAAGCAGGTTTGATGGGAATAACAGGATGAAATGATATATGACCAAGCACTAACTAAGAAATATTTAAGCTGGAGAGTTGATATCTCCAGCAGGGGTTGGTTAGAGACTCGGTTCAGCTGTGAGGTAATGCGAGAAAATGGCCAACGGATCACGCAGGAAACCAGGCAACAGAATATAAACACATATTAAATGTTAAAGTACAGGACAACTCTAAAAAAAAATGTTTTGAATGTGAAAAGCAAAGGCTGAAAATTTCTTTTTTTTTGTAAAAGAAGAAAAACAAAACAAAATCCAAAAGGTTTTGATTCATGAGCTGTTCATTTTTCCACCTTGCAGATCAAAAAGAAACAGCAAGATGTGGTCGGCTTCCTGGAGGCTCTGAAAGTGGAATACGCTGAGCTGGACATTGCCTGCAATGAGCAGAACCGCATGTGGATGAGGCAAAATGTCCCAGAGGAGAAGAAGCCCTCCAACGGCATCCCACTCCCTCCACAGATTTTCAATGAGGAGAGCTACTGTGGGGTGAGCAAAGATGCATTTGTAACTCTTTAATGTGGGTCTTGAATTAGATTAGCAGGTGTAGCAAAAAAAACAAAACATATCTAACATAGTTCTGCAATTGAATAACATAAAAAGTAAAAAGAAAATGTTTTTCCCCCTGCAGGATTATGACACATTTTTTGATGCAAAGGAAGACAACACGGTGTATGCCTTCCTAGGGTTGCCCCCTCCTCCTGGCTCGAAGGTTAGAACTGATTTAAGTTTTTCTTTTTATGTTTTTCTGCCAACTAGCTATGCTGCTTGTTTGCTTAATTGAATGGTTACTACCGCATAATTCTATTATTTAAAACCTTTTCCAAAGAGTATTTAAGTTCTTCTCCAAGATTTTGAGTGCTAGAACAAACCAACAGATTCAGTTGTTGATAATGCAGCTTTGGCCTATAATAAAATATTTATAAGCACCAAAGAGCTGTATTATTACTAATTATGGTGATGCAAGTTTTGTTATTGCAGTCTGTCTGCTGGCTTTGTGATTTGTAGCGAACAAGAAGAAGAAAAAAGTACAAAAAATTCCCAAAAAAACCAAAACACAACCCCTGTCAGTAAATAATGCATATTTGAATAAGTTAGCACTTTGAGCAGGTTTTAATGGGGCCACTTGGGTGAACTGTGTTTACAACAGAATTCAAAGAAAATATAATTCCATTCTTGTTTCCAATAAAGCTTGACATCTGCAGCATTTTTCAGTCATTTAAATCAGACATTTATTTCATATACTGAAGTTTCAACTTAGCAATGTATAAAACTCAGTATCTTTTGACAGTTTCACTAATTTATAAGAATATTTAGCATTTCTTTCACTATAACTGATTTTGGAAACAGGGATAAGTCGTTATTTTATGTGAAAAAAGTTTGCTTCTTATAAAAATGAATTTGGCTGTTGAACACTTTGGGCTCTTTTTTTATTGTATTTTTCCATTTTTATTGTTGTTAAGCATTGATTGTTTTCATTGGATAGTTGGTCTAAACTGCAGAGAGCTTTCCTGACACTGTTTGATAAGAGGCAGCATTTCTGAAGTAAAATGTGGTGTGTTGCTGCAGCGAGTGCTTCTCTGTTAAAGAGAAGCTCAAAATGATACAGCTCCTAGCAAAAATATTGAGCTTTCTCACACTCTGTTATGTTATACAACCAGAATCCCAAGCATATTTTATTGGAATTTTTAATCTTTAATTTTTCGGAGTAGGAAAACACTATTGCATAAAAAAAGAGACATGTTTTTCACAAATGTTCACAAATTAAAGTCTTAAAAGTGCAGGGTGGATATGCATTCAATCCCCTTTTACTCGGATACCCCTCAGTCATATCCAACCAACTGTCTTTTGAAATCCCTACATCACTGCACATCAGCTCATTCACAAGGTCACAAAAGTATATAGAACAGATGTGCTATAACTGATCGAACTGGGAATTTTGTTTTGTTACAGTAAATCCTAACGGGATCGATTCCGGACTTTAGCTTAAGTACATGCAGACTATACAGCAAGACACCAAAGCAATTCCAACATGAAACCATAAAAATAAATAAATAAAATCAATGGAGGCGGTTCAACTTCCAACAGGACTACAATCCTCAACTCAGCGCTACAGTGGAAGGCTTTCAATCACAACATATTCATGTGTTACAATGGCCTAGTCAAAGTGCAGACTTAAGTCTGGCTGAGAAATTGTTTCTGTTCATTAGTTGTTCCCCATCCAGTCTGACTCATCTTGATCTATTTGTCAAAGAACTGGCTGAAATTTGAGTCATACCTCAAAGATTCCAGCTGATCATAGTGAAAAGTGGTTCTACAAGAAATTGACCCAAAAAGGCCCGAATACAAATGCATGCTGCACTTTTCAGATTTTCATTCGCAGAAAATTTTGACTTCCAGATCATTAGTGACATCTTGCATTCATAAACTGCTTTTGACACCAGAACAACACAGATGACAGACATTGTTGTGTGTGTGTGTGTCCAGATATACTTCTGGATATCTCACATCATATCCAGAAGTAGATATTATAAATAGATTTTATTAAAACCTTGGGGTTTGAAATCTGTTGTCTTTAATTCACTACAGTTGATTTGTGTTGAACCTCCTTGATGCAGGAAGCATTGCAGGCTGAGAAGGAGCACATTATGCAAAACGGAACCCATGCAGAGGAAAATCCTGACGACTCAGTAGTAAAGCTGACAATATGTTTCCATTTTCCCATCATGCTTTTTCTGTAACTGTGCCACACCTCTTCATAGTCTTTGTCTGATATAATTAATAACTTTCTTTCCATCACTTGCTGATGACTTGAACAGAGTCTTAATCCCTCCCATGACCTCAAATAATGTTAGTGTTGCATGAATCTTTAGAATGCTGCAGCAAACTAGTTCTTATTTCAACTCTGTTTTTCTGTCCCTTTGAAACCATCACTTCCATTTTAATGAATTACTGGATTCCTTTTTGCAAGACTAACATCTCCATCTGAGGAGTGTGCCGTTGTAATCATGTCGAAACAGTCTCTTTTTTTTTTCCTCCTACTCCCTGTTTTCATTTATTTATCTTTGATTACATTTCTTGTTTTACTTGATTACTTATTTCACCTCTTAGAAGCATAATGGGGATGCACAAGAAGGAGAGGAGGAGGGACAGGCAGGTGATGAGGAAGAAGGAGAGGGTGGACGAGCAGATGATGAAGCCACCGAACTAGAAACATCAAGGGGAGAGGGAGAGGAAGAGGAGGCGGCTGCAGAGGAAGGAACAGATGAGGTCACTGAAGAGACAGTAATTGCCATATAACTCAAGTCCAGCTCCTCATCAGTTTTCCACCTCCATAACCCCGGAGTGATTGAATTCCCTCTCTATCCCATGCCTTCTTGTCATTCCTGGAGTGTCTCATTTTATGTTGACATTAACGTCGTCCTTTTACTTAACATTTACCTACCATCATCCTCATCCTAAAATCTCTCCCTCTTCCACTAACGAGCCAAAGTTTGGTCTTAAATCCCTCTGCAGCATCAATGGACTCTTAATACTTCCTCTCCTTCTTTTTTCAGGTTTCTTTTTGTGCTTTTTTTTATATCTCATGCTACCTATTAGCTAACTGTTGTGTTACAGTTCATAATAACCTGCAAAACATCCACCATTAACTGTTCTTGTTAAGGTGTGTCAGGACAATCCTAAACCCAGCCACTCTAGCTTATTTCATGATGTTAATCTGTGAATGCTGACGTTTCTAAGTACTGATGCATATTTTGTACACTATGTGAAAACTTAAGAGATCTCTTCCTGTCTCTTGTTATAGGAAGCACAAGAAGAGGATGAAGAGCAAGTAAGTTTTTTTTTTCTATTATTATTTAGAGGAATAAACAGTTTATGCTTACAAATGTAGTGTTTTGGGTTGCGTGAATTAGACATTTTTTGTTCAACTTTCCCTAAAAGGATTAATTACACAGAGTTCAGTCATATATTTGTTGCATCAGGGCTTCTGGTTTCTTCTGGTTTCCCTTTGAAGCATGGCAAACTATAGATTGGTATTACCTAAAGTAAAAGTATTACGTAATTGAAGAAAATCACTTTTATTTTTTTGAAATCCTGTCTAAAATGGCTTTATTGAGGGATTTTATTTTAGGTAGTGCAGGCGCACAATGTCTCCACATAAGGATTAAGTTGCTACTTTATTAAGTGTTTTCATTCTTAGCAGTTGTTGCTGCTTGTAATCCTGTGTGTTCTTACCTGTCACCATCTCTCCACCTGTTTGGTATTGTGAAAGTTACTGACATGAGCTGCACATGAGGGTTTTCTGGTAATTTTGATATGCAGACATAAAACCAGAAGACCTGAATGGTCTGGAAGACTGATATGACAACAGACCTTTTTCATGTATTTTTGGTGCTAAGCCATTCAGTGCTTTATAATGTAACAAAGGTATTTTAAAGTTTATTCTCTGAGCTACAGGGAGTCGGTATAGATGTGCTCTGTTTTCTTTGTCTTAGTGAGAACGTGGCAGCATTCTGGATCACATGCAGCTGTCTGAGTATTATTTTTTAAGCTGTGATCAATGAGATTAAAGATAAATGCATGGATGAGTTTCCCTAGGTCTTGCTGGCACACTAGTCCTTTAATACTAGAAATGTTCTTCAAATGACAGGCTGACTTTGTGTCTCTGAAGGTTCAGGTCTGAGTCCATCACTACACCCAGATTTCAGGACTGACCTGTAGTTTTATGTTTAATAACTGAAGCTGTGTGCTGACACTAGGTAGTTCCTGGTTTGGTCTGAAGATAACTCCAATTTTGTTTCTGTTCAGCTGGTGAAAGTTATGACACATTCACACATTGCTTTGTTCTAAGCATCTGTTCAGTGGTTGGATTGACTTGGAGTGACATTCTAATGTAGACCTGTGTATCATCTGCGTAGATAATAATCTAGTGGTTATAACAAGAAGTTATTTGAGTTTATGTTCCCCTCCTATGAATCAGATGTTTTTTGTTTTTTTCTTTTTGGGGCCATTTACTGGTTGCACATGGTTGCACATCAATATCAGCAGTTTCTGAATTACTCAGAGCAGTCCATCTGTCAATAACAACCATGCAATGATCAGAGTCACTTAAATCCTCTTTTCTTGCCTTCTGATTCTCAGTTTGAGCTTCAAGAGGCCTTCACCTCATTAGTTTTCAGATATTCTTTTTTCAAATAACTCAAAGAAATAACTCTGGGTATCATGTCTTATGAATGGATTTACTGTTATCTAGGTTAATTGGATATATAGTCTGACATGATTGGTAATACATGAATAAACTGATTGAACTGAATAAAATTAAGGTGTGCTTAGTGAAGGATCAGTTAGTTTTAATGGGAGGAACATGGTAACACAATCAAACTGAATGACTTGGACATTCTTAGATATACTATTCACACAGATGTTTTGTGTCCATTAGTTGATTAACTCATATTTCAGAACAGTGATGTTCCAGTCACCTGCCTGATATCACACATTTAAAGCATTTCCTGCCCATGTTCCTGCCATTGTACTACTCGTGAAAGCTGTAAGACCTCTGACTGCGTCTTTGTGTTATTGTCCATCTCTTGTTGGTTGGCTCCTTATAGGAGGAAGAGGAGCTGCACTCACAGGTAACTGTGCGTCAGTAATCTTCTGTAGTTTGGTAGATCATCCACGGTTCCTCCATGAAGCCATCAGCCTTGCCTGATGGTGTTCAGATGAGACAATTTTACATTGTTGAGGGTGGGATTGTGAAGGACGTGTATTTTGTTGTTGTTGTTGTTGTTGTTGTTGTTGATCCTACTCATCATTAAACTCTTCAGTTTCCTCACATCAACTCTTCCTCTTCCAATGGGTTCCCTTTCAGCTAACATCTTGGTTTCCTCCTAGCTGTAGCTGCATCCTGATACCTTCAAACATCCCCTTTAGTTTCCTTTTCCACAGATGTCCTTATAGTGTATGCATGTGCTTCTCTTTTTGCTCCCCACACAGCTTGCTGATCTGGCTGCTATGTTATTTCTTTTAGGAGGAAGATGAACTACAACAGCTTGAGGTAGATTCACATACATGCATACATGCATACACACACACACACACACACACACATATATATATATATATTTTTTAACATTTCTTCAACCTGTCTTGTTTTTATCATCTTGTCCTTGTTGTCATGTTGCTGCGCCCTCTGACTCCTCCTACTGCTGCATCCTGCGGCTTTTTTCTCACCACTGGTGAAAATGTGCATAAAGCCTTAGAATATTTTTTTTCATAGCAGTAAAATAATTTCACACATTTAGGTTTCTTACTAAATTAACAGTGATACACTTATTAACACCTATGCTGGTAATTTGACATGTCTTTTTTTCCCCCAAAACCATAACACTTTTACTTGTGTAACATTTATCAAGGTTGGACCGCAGAGAGAGAGGAATTTTTGCTGATTAGTCTTTGCACAGTCTCTCTTGGTCATCTAGAGTCCCTGGTCCTCTGTTATGCTGAAGAGAGGAGTGTTCAGCTCACCCCACAGGTTTTCTATCAGATTTAGGTCCAGTGACTGAGATCTCCAAAGACAAAACCAAGTTTTATGACTGGGAATCTTTACTTTGTTGATTTCGATCTGTGTTTTGAGTCATTACACAACTGAAAGACCCAGTGCTGACCCATTTCATACTTTTTGAGGAGTCCACAAGATTTTAATCAAAATTTGGTATTGCAAAGAGTTCAACAGCGTTCGCTACGACTTTTAGAAGAGAAACAAGCTCACAGCACCGCAGATCCTCTTTCATGTCTAACAGTAAGCATAGGAAATTACAGAAAGGCTCAATCTTAGTTTCATTTGACCCAAGCACACAGTTCCAGTATAATTTCCAACAGAACTTAGAAAATATTTAACTGTTTACATTTGTGATGGCAGCAGCTTTAAAACAACTCATTGGCATGTAGATGGCATCTGAATGTTTTTATGGATACTCACTGACCTCAGGAAGACACTGTTTGCTAATGTTTTCTGACAGGTTGGGAGATTTTTCCCTATCTTCTTCCTCTCTGTGCACAGTGTCAAGATAAATGGAAATGGAAAAGGATATGTGACTTTCAACAAAAATATAAAAAATATGATATGTTATCCTTATTAATCTCTCTTTTGCCTTTTATGTCACATTTATAGTATGTGCTACTTTGTCTATGATATAAAATCTCAATAAAGTACATTACAGTGCATAAATGTAAAGTGAAATAATGTTAAAGGGGTATGAACATTTTTGCAAAACCATGTAGGTTTCAAATATCAATATACTTTCATGGTCTTTTAACACAATCCCTTTAAGAGAATGTCTCTTAAAATAGTTGGGTAGTCTGGAGTTTTTTTAGTTTTCTGAAGCAGCGGAGTGTGTTGCAAGTCTCTTTTTAACCTTGGTTTGGTCTGCCAGGCTGCACGAAAGTTTAATGTGGCGTCCCAAATTGAAAAATCTTTATGAACTGAATGTTATCATGGAGTCACAAGTGTAACCAATTTGTTTTTACTTCACCCATCATCTGTCCATGCTCATAGTAGTAATGTTGAGTTTTAAATTCAATGATGGTGTGAAATCTTTGACTTTCTGATGGAAAATGTTGACTTCAGCAGGTGTTTCAATAGTTTTGTCTTGGAGCTTCTGACCACAAATAGGATGTACGATAAGTCAGTCTAAAGTGTCCCCACAACACATTCCTCAACTTGAACAGAGAACTCAGTCAGACAGACAGTAAAATATTTTATACATCATTTTATAATGCACTGCGCTGTCCAATGTCTGTTGCTGGACAACGATTCAGAATATACACATTTCATCGTTCTAAATGCCAGGTGGACAATGCTTTGCTCTTCTTCGACATTCCAGCCTGAGCTTCCATTGCTTCACTGCTTTGCATTCTCTGCTCCTCCCTTTCTGTCTCTGTCTTTGTCCCACCTTCCCAGCAGGACCAAGAAGAACAAGGCAGTGAGGTAGACGTGGTGTGGTTTGTAGTGTCACACCTTTTAGCCTCTGAAAACCTTAGTATTTCTTCCTTTTTTCTTTCTTTTTTGTATTTGTGTGCTGCATGCTGCTTTTATCATAGTTTCCCATGGAAGTGTCTAATGGTTTGCAGCATGATTCATGTATTTGTCTTAATTCCTAAGGTGGAAGTGGTGTTATGATAGAAAGAGCAATACTATATGGACCAGTATCTCACTGCTTATTGACATTTTAAAACTTGACTTATCTTGATTTCATCCTCTGTAGGAAGAAGAAGAAGATACAGAATTACAAGAGGTATATGTTTGGATTATTTCCCTCCCTGCTTGGCACGGTGTGAATCATACTTGAGATTGGGAGTTTTCTGCACGATCCGATCACAAACAAAACTAAAACTGTTGTTTTTCCCCAAGTCGGCTGTATGTCATGCCACACATTTGTACACAAAGCACAAATGTGGAGTGTTGCAGCAGGTTCTTATTCATGTGCAATACTTAAGGGATGACACAACGCAATACTTGCTCAGTGATGTGCACTGAGCAAGAGGCACTGTTTTACAGTGCCTCTGTAAAACATCTACAGAGGCACTTTGTTCTAGTCTGCCAGGATGTTGTGACTTCTTGTTTTTATGAACAACTTGGGCATTTTTTTAAAAATGTCCTTTGCATCTGCCTGAGTGCAAAACAGAATAACTCGGATATGTGGGTTTTTTGGTTGGGTGCACAGACTTTACAGGATTTTTGCTTTTGAAAGAAGTCATGACCTCTTCTTCTCTTTGCCAAGAGCTCTCCAAACAAAGCGAGTGCAAAGTGAATGTGACAGTTTTCACAGGAGATTGAGCACATAGTGTTACTGCACAATGCTTGGAGGACAACAAAGAGGAAACATTTCACAATGGATAATTCACGTGTTCTACCAATTGATTTGGACCGTTTTTATAGTTGAATCCCTGTCAGCAACACTGAAAAGTATTTTCTCCCTTCACCCTGCCAAACACTGCACGTTTCTTGGATTACGTCTTCCCCGTTTTTAACTCTCTGACTCTTCAACCACTAAGAAGTGAAGGCCCCTTGGGCCAGGATGTTACTGTACACAACCCCCCACCACATATTTCTTATTAATGTGTCAAAATGGAGAAGAAGAAGAGTTGAAATAAACCCAGATAGAACTGCTGGTAATTTCCATTCTTTGCAAATAGTCTTAAGATCAAGATATATTTTTTTTCAAGAGATATTTTCTAGTTTAATGGGATCTAAGAATGTAGGTGGAGAGCCTGTGTAAGACAAAATTGTAGACCCCTTTTCTGTCAAGCCGAGCCAATGCTGCTATTTTTAATCTAAAAAAAAACACTAACTCTTTAATCTACAGCACCTGGCAAGACATTAATACTTCTTGAACTTGTACAGATTGTGTCACTTTAAAGCCACAAACCTTTATGCACTTTATTTTGATTTTATATGATGGATCAGCACAATGTAGTGTGTTTGTATTCAACCTCCTTATATTGATGCCCCTAAATAAGATTCAGGGAAAACAAAATACCTACAAGGGTCAACCTACTTGTAAATGAAGTCCACCTGAGTGTAATTTAATCTCAATTTGAGTATGGTTGTTTGTAAATGCCTCAGACGTTTGCTGGAGAACATGCGAGAACAAACAGCATCACAAAGACCAAAGAACGCCCTCAGAATAGGGTTTGACCATGGCAGCTTCAGTAGAGTACACAATAAATAACAGATTCTGTGTCGTCAGGAATGTTAAAGTTTCCTATTATATTCACCATTAAAGAAATTATTTGAAAAATATGCTTATGTATTCTGTTTTGGGGAAATATTTTAATACCTCTTGCCATCTTTCACGATTTGTGTTCGTGTTGAAAACCAAAACCCTTTTTTTTATTGTTTGTTTTTCCCAGGGAGAAGAGGAGGCTGAGTAGTTACAGTGATGTCACGATGAAGAGCATTTACTGTCCTGGTAAAGCACTTTGCCATCTTTTACTGATTTGTTTTACAGGCTGTGTTTCACCACTGGAGGGCAGTGCAGCATTGTTGGGACTGACAAACTGGTGATCCTCTTTTCATTTCACTTTATCATTTGGCGTTTATTTCAACCACATTAATTAAAACCTCAAATCTCTTTGAAGTTTGTTTTTCTTTTTTGACCCTGCTCTTTAAAAAGGCAAAAAGCAAAATTACACCTATAAATCAGCCTGCCTCAGCCGCAGCAGCACAAGAGTCTCTGCAGTGCAGTGGCGTGTTTTACTATTTTTACACTAAAACTCAGAAGAAACTAACATTTACCTCTCAGTGCAGTCGATTCTTTGCTCCATATCGCCTCAGTACTTCTAGGAGTTTAAAGACCTCATCCATAAAAATAAAAAAAAGAAAATGCAGCAGCCTCTTATGACTGGCTCCATCTGTGATCAGCTTCAGTGAGCATACTGTGCTGGGAGATCAGATTGGGCCACAACGAAAACATTTCGCACTACCCGTTTTTATCCTCTGAGGGAGTGGCAAAGAGTGTGATGATCTTAATGGGGATCGTGATGGTTGTGGTGATAATCGTCCTAATCTTTAAAGCACGTCTTCTGCTTCCGCTCTGCATGTTTGGGCTGCAGGAAAAGCCGAGAAGCAGGCATCCGGTGTTTCCTCTCTTTGGCTGTCTCTCCACGCCTGCAAGCCCTCTGTCACGCCTTGTTAGAACAAGCTGCTAAGTGAGCTTTCAGACGTGGTCCTGGAGGAGTGGGCACGCAGGGTGGCCCAGGCTTAGAGGTGGCAGTATGGTCAGACCACTGGAAAATGTGTGACCTGGTTTTTCTTTTATCTGTTTGTCTTATTTACCAGCCCGAAGGAGCTCCCTATTCCATCTCTGCCTAACCTCAGACGTTTGTCCCACCGTCCCCTCAAACTTGTTGGCCAGCAACTCCGCCCAACGATTCTGCACTGGATTCTCCTGGAAACCATCTGTCACGTATTTGACCCATGCAGCACATGAAACTATCCTTTTGACTGCAATTTTGACTTCGTTCTTATATTTCGCATACAAACACAAATCATAATGAAATTCTGCAGAAGAGCAGAATGGTGTTTGTAATTAGCAGCGTTTATAAAATGCAGATTTCTTCAGTTTAACCACATTTCTCATGCTTTACTTTTAGCAATTGTAATTTTCTAACCTTAGAAGGAGGTGACCTTTAAAAAAAACAAAAAAAAAACTACTGGCTGTCTCACTTGTAAATGTTCTGCTGTGTTATTCCAGCGTTGTTCCTTACTTCCTCCTTTTATCACTTGAGTGCTTTAAGAGACTTTTAATGCTCCCCAGAAGGAAGAACAAATGCTGCAAGATTCAGACTATCTACCATTTTTACAAGTACCTGTCTACCCATACTCCTGACTAATCAATGCACTTTGTTGAACAAAGAGTGAAACGTGTAACTAAGACCTGGAAACAACAGAAAAATAAACAATTTTAGACTGATAAGCTTCATGTTGTTTTATTTTGAGTTCTTAAATAGGTGGTTCTGAATCTTTTTATATCACTTCATTAAATACTGTTTCAGAATCCTACCAACATGATAAAAGACCAAACTTTTTATTTGTTTTATGCCATAAAAATAAAGAAAAAAACTATACCATTCCATTATCAGTTGAAAGACGCAATTTCTGTATACATTGAATTTACACAAAATGTTGAATTTGAGGCTTTATTTGCACTTTATGATGTTTAATCATGATGTGAAAATACTGTTTTAAAGCACACAATATACCCTACTACCACTATGAAAGCTGGACTTTTACAAAACAACTCCGATGTTGGTCTGGCCATAAGGATATTAAAGACATTTGGAGGAACTTAAAGTTTTGTCTTTTTGAAAGATGTGCTCAAAGTTTATCTATACTGAGACTAATGTGGTGAAGTTCACAGTGTTCTGCTGTTTTATGACTGGGTACATTGCTTTTCTTTCAGTTAAAGGCTTAACTGAACATCTGGAAATTAGATTTTAGTGACCTACGAGCGCCATCAAGGTGTATGATCACTTTTAGCCAAACACAAAATTTTAAATGCACCTGCATTATTTTGTTAGCTTGTTTTTCCACTGGAGGTGGGGCATTTGTTCAGTATGCAGGGTATGTGAAAACTGTGATACTTATGTGGCAGATTGTCCGGCTCATGTGTCAGATGGGTTATGTGGTGATCTAATTGTGTATGCTACAGTGTGATGATATGAAAGTAAAAGCAAAACTGTGAACAAATAGTATCCCTCTAGAAAAAGCCTCCCATTTATACTGATACCAAAGCATTGCACTAAACAAATGGTCATAAGAAAAATATATCCATCATGACAGCTTTAAAACCATTACAAGCCAGTGTTTAATTCTGAATCTCATTGTGTTTAGTTTGCAGGTTTGCCCCCATGCATGTCTGGGTTCTGGGTACTCCGGTTAATTGAAAATTATAAATTCATCCCAGGTGTGAGTGTGTGACTGTGTGGTTATTGTCTGTGTTTTAAAAAGTTGATCGCTGGTGATTGGCAAGTGCTCTCCTGCTGTGATCCTGCACAGGCTTAAAGGTGGCATGGAAGATAAGTGAATGAATAAAATATATCCCCTGTAATTAAATCAACGCATATAAAAACAGGCGCAGAAATATGCATTGTAATGATCCACAACATCAGCATTGTCCCAAACATCCTGCTACAAATGCATTAATTTTTTTTAACATCCATTTAGTTTAAGCTACTTTAGACAAAAAATGTACAGACAGCCACTCAATCATCTCATTTACATATTCCTAACAGAACAAATGAAAAAATATGATCCACATGTTTATTATTAGGTGCTAAATGGAACCCTGATAACTCTGGGCTACAAGAAAATGCCTACCATAGCAATGTTGAAAAATTTATCTCTGGTCGACATTTTACCCAAACATGTAAATCAACTCACAGATTAAGTACTATCTGTGGATTGTGTTTGCAGAGTCTCTATGTGTGTGTGTGCTTGTGTGTGTCTCATGGGACAAAGTTCCCAAAGCTCAGTAATGTTTAACAGAACAGTTTTGGATGAGATCACCGAACACCAGGTATGAAGAAGAAACGGCATGGTTGATATGCATCCACTTAGTGTGTTTATGCACAGGAACACCAGACTGAGGTAAGACAAAGAAAAGAAGCAGAGTTTATGGATGATTATTGTTCAATATACTTTCATTTTATTGTTAAAATGTAAATTAGAAATAACTTAGAAACACATATGTCAGGCATGGGACCGTGATAGACTTTGATTATTTTGTTTCAGTTAAATGGTACATTTTTCAATTTGTGGTAATACTGTGACTTGAATTTAAAGTAAGTATAACAGCTGCAGGTTCACTGACCAATGCTAAAAATGGTGCATAACACTTGTGAAGTAATTTCACAGGAAAAGATTGTTTGTATAGCTTGCTTATCAAACAAGGTGAGAAAAATGCAGAAAAGTTTCTCAGGTTTCACATAATATTCTTTTAGGAAACAAGATGATTTATTTTTCTGATAGTTCCGTGCATTTGTAAAAGTGCAATTTTGCAATATTTAAAGTAACATTTTGTGAGAAAAAGTGAAACATATATTTTTATACTTAATATAAATGCTGTTCAGATTTGCCTAAAGCCTGTTCCCAATAAAGAACAAATACATGTTTTGTATTAATGTGCTAATGTCTTAGCATGCTACATCACTTGTTCACCGTGTCTGTAATTCAAATATTGTTTAGTTTTTGTAGCCATTTCAACGTGTTCAATCGGGATTTGATCCATGAGTAAGAAAGACCTGCAACCAAATTCTCTTATGTGGAGCTTTAAGAGCATTCATGTTAGGTTATTTTCTTATTCTTATATTCTACTCAATCTCCCAAATGAGTAAGCTTATAAATTTCACGAAACCTGTGCATCATCAGGTTTGCATTAGATCTAAAAGATGCTATCTGCAGAAATCCCCACTTCTTAACCTTTAGTATTTAAATCAGCCGAGCTTCAGAAGTTATTTTTATTTCGCATTTATTCTTCAGTAAAAATGTAACCACAGCCTGGAAACCTCAGATGTGCTGAAACAAGGCGTTGGGAGTTATGATAATGATTAAGGAAATTACCCTGGAGTTTCACATTGCCGCCGCGTTTTCATGCATTATACAAAAACACCAGTCGTACAGTTTTCCTCAGACACAATTTAAAAAGAAGGTTTAAACAAAGTGTTGAAGAAATTTAAAGCTCAAGCAGTGCGTGCTGCCAAGTAAATCTCTTAATAATCCATTTTTAACCCTACAGCAGGATATCTCTACTGAAAGAAAGCGTCTCAAAATGACTCAAAGAATCCGACTGCAGATATGTACAATTTCAAAAAGCTTAAACATTCCTAAATAAGTCACCATCATTTTCAAATTGCAAAACATTTTCCACTGCCAAAGTGGCCAGTACCACTGTTCCTTTTCGATGTATGATTGTTGCACAGTTTTTAAAAAGATGTATGCTGTAAAAATGTTTTAAAACGGTTTTGTTTTTAAGTGAAGCACGGGCTTTGAATCCAAAAATATTAAAATAAATGTCTATGGTAGAAAACTGATAAATATTTAAGCTGAATCTATTGTACTCTGTCATATTTAGTCACTCTGGACAGGTGTATCAAAGCTAGATCTCGGAAGTCGAGTGCAGCGTTGTTTTCCAGCAGATATCGATGAAACGAGTAGAGATTTTAAGGCTCTGTAATTGTGCTGCTAGTCCCTGATGTTGCTTTCGTGTATAAGAGCACTGAGACTTCTTTCATGAAAGCCCTGCTGGCACAG
Source organism: Poecilia formosa (assembly GCF_000485575.1). Lineage (NCBI taxonomy): Eukaryota > Metazoa > Chordata > Actinopteri > Cyprinodontiformes > Poeciliidae > Poecilia > Poecilia formosa. The sequence goes on along the minus strand of NW_006800308.1, from coordinate 518,333 downwards.
ATTAGTTATAAACAGTGGAGTGTGAAGCAGCTGCTCATTGTTTGTTTGCGACTGTGCCAGACTCAGCTACTGTAGAGGCATTATGCAAATACACTTCCTGCAGATGTAAACAAGTTAGGCAAGAAAGACTGGGCTGTCAAGGAGGCATTCAGTCATTTTAAGGGCATTTTTGATGGCGGAAGCCTCTGGTGGTGATTGTTTTGTAACTATTCTGACTCCTAAACACGAGCGCAAATAAATAAATAAATAAATAAACAGAAAGCTAAATACATTTCATGGACCCCAACATTGTTGTCTTCATTATTATGAAGAACATAATGTGGAAACTTGATGAAAATTTCATCTGATAGTTATTGGTGGGACCATCAATGGCCTGGTCTGACAGATATTTTGTCATGTCTTCTTTTCCTACTTAGTCTTACGAAGCTTCTGAACTCAGAAAAAGACACATGCCCAAGCTAAATACTATGGAATGGATTGGAGCTTCTGCAAATTTTTGCACCAGATTTCATCAATCTGGAACTTTTGTTGAGACAATCTATGAGATTATACCCAAAGCTGGTAGGCTGTAAAACAAAATACAAAAAATCTGCATACCCCATTACAGTTTTCTGCTGTTTTCCTGTTTTTTTTTTTTTTGTAACACTTGAAATGTTTCAGATAAAAAATAAAAGTGAATGTCAGACAAATATAACCAAATATAACCTGAGTAAACAGTAAAAAAGTTTTCAAATGATGAATTTATTTATTAACAAAAATAGCTGTCCAAACCAACCTGGTCCATAGTAAAACATATTTGCCCCTCTTGTTAAAATGAGAATAAAGAAATCAGATAAATAGACGCTTTCTGACAACGTGAAGCAAGACCAAAAGATTTAAAAGACAGATGCCTCACGATCCTCTCCAAAGAAAAACAAGAACAGATGATAAATATGTGAAGGTGGTGCATATAATCAATGTTTTTTTCTTTTTAAAGGCTTTTCTGCCATTCAACAGTTGACTGGCTGGACTGACATATTAAATATGGATATTCTTCTTCTGTTAGTGCTTGTTCTTTCATGGTGGACTGAAGGTAAGGTCCAGACAAACACGCCTTCTTGATTAGTTAGAGGTTTTCCACAGAAGTCAGTTAATGATGATATAGCAGACTTTTCCCTTTAATGCAAAGCATGACACCAGCTAATAATTTTTTGTAAAATTTTAGACCCTTTTATTATTTCTAAGTGTTTTAGAAATACGATGCATGTAAAACGACTGATGATCTTGCTCACTCATGTCTTTAGCTGCCAGAACACAGATGAATCTGACTCCTGCAAGCCTGACGGTTGTTGTCGGAGACGAGGCCAGATTTAGGTGCAGCACCTCTAACACTGCTTGGACACTTATGACGTGGCTGCTGGGAAATAGACCAGTATTAACCATCGACAAGCGGAATGGTGTTTTACCTACCATCAACCCAAACATAACAGCTGAAAAATGCTCCAAACCAAAGACAGATTGCTGGGAGTTTATCCTGAGGCACACAGAGAGGAGCCACCAAGGACAAGTTGCTTGTGATCTGCAGCTCATTGATAGAAGGACGGCAGAGCTGCTTGTTCAAGGTGAGCACATTCATCTGTGTGCATGTCTGCGTCAGGGTCGAAGCAATTAAATGTCACACTCAGGTAGGATTTTAAGCACTTGTTTATTTCTCAAAATTTAGAAAGATTTCATATCAGAATCAGTGTCAGCAACATTTTAGACTTAGATTTTTCACTTTGTTTATTTTCTTTTGGAGAAAAAGAAAGTCTGGATGGAAAAAATGTGCGAACATCAACTTTCAGCCCTGTCATGATTTCTCAATTGGATTTAGTTCTGAGCGTAGATTTATAACACAAATCTGTTTTTTTAATTATTATTATTATTTATGTAGATCTGGCTGTATGCTTAGAGTTGTTCTTGTTCAAAGTTAAATTTTACTCTGTCTTAAGTTTTCTGATACCTCTTAGCAGGATTATCCAGGTTTTAGCGCCATCCAAATTCCCACGCTAGCTCCAACCAGGTTCCCTGTTACTGCTGATTAAAACCATCCCCACAGCATGATGCTGCCAGCATCATATTTAACTATGAGGATGGTGTGTATAGTTGTAGCTTACCATTACACAACATGGGTTGTATGTAGGTTAAAGAGCCCATTTCCAGTCTTGCTTTACTCCTTACGTTTACATAAATTCTGTAAACTGCTTATCATTTTCCTTCTTCTTCACAGTTATACACCATTTTGTATTGGTTGATCACAGAAAATCCCTCTAAAACCTATTGATTTTTGTGGCTGCAACATGATAAAATGTTTCAAGGAGCATAAACACTTTCATAGGCACTGCAAATCTTGACGTCTAATGTTTATTCAGTGCATCGCTATCTTTATGCTGCAGAAAATTTAAGGGTTTTTTTTTGGTTCTCTCAAGGATATTCTGGCAAACAAAAGTGTGTGCACAAACACACACATGCACACACACAATGCAGCCAAAGAAAACAAGCAGATGGCAAGTTGTCTCTAAAAAAAAAAAACTCCATGTGAGAGAGTGCAGAAACACACTGTATTTAACCTTGATGAAGCAGAAAGCAGCACGGGTAAAAACAGAGGTAAAAGAAGGGACACAGCAGAAGTTGTGCAGCAGCTTTAATTCTGCCCGCCCACACCTCTCCCCCGCTTCAATAAAAAACAAAAGGAGAGGCCCAGCATTCAACTTGCACTTCTTAAGTCCCTTTCTCTGAACTATTGATGAAGGTTGGAAGCTTTTTGTTTTCTGCGAAGGCAACTGAACATGCATGCGAAGGATCAGTCATAGTGTGAGGGAAATTATTGGGGCCTGTGTGGCAGAAGGAAGTTTGCCCGACATGTTTGATGGTTTCTGTGACAACGGCTTAATGGCAGTGTGGGTGGGGGCAGGGAATTGATTGGACTGCCGTTATAAATACGAGTTGGAAACGGATAGACTCCATGCCAGTCGAATGAGGCAGCAGAGCAGGATTTACAGCCTCCACCTGCAGCCAATCTCCTCTCTCCTCCTCGTTTTGTGGCTCTTATACAAACGTTGAGCCAGAGGTTGTGAGATAATTTAAGATTCAAAACTTGATGAGGACTGCTAGTTCTCTTGCATTCAGAAGCCGAGGAGTGCTGCAGTATAATCTTGACTTGTGGGAGAATCTCTCATTTATCATGCTCCTACTTATTGAAAACACTTCTACATGCTGGATAGGAGCTGAGAACAGGATAAGGCTTTCCTTTTTCATAAGACAGAGTATATACTATTTCATCTAGCAACCAGTTCAGGAATGTTACACTTTTTCTCATCCTACTTTTAAGTCTTTAGTGACCAAACTGTCATAAATAGAGGCGACAACCCCGGCAAAATGACTAAGAATCACAGAACACAGCTCCGTGAATGTTTAGGCAGACTCTACAAAAAGTAACGTGCTCTTCAAGTTGTGGCCCCATTTTGTACGTAAGCATTTCCATTTCAACCTGTCCATTTATTTTATATCCATAAACAAACCATTTCCATCTCACGTATCTAGACCAATGCAAAGAGATGCCTTTCTCCTTGTAGTTAGTTTTTCTATGATGATAAATAGTGAAAAGAAAAAAAGCTCAAATCTCATGTTTAATTTAATGTTCACCATTTTATGAAAACCTCATACTGTGCCACATTTCTGTCTTCTGTTCAGGTTATTTAATATTTATAAAATATCACAGATTGTGACACAAAACAACAAAAAGTTACAAATATTTCCTTACAATGATTTTGCTGTGAGTAGAATAGAGGGAAGTTTTCATCCTAAGTGCTTTAAAATGCCCTCCTTGTGGGTGTAAATTGATGCCTGGTGTAAAACATCCTGGTTTGGTGACTCTTTTGCAATTTTTCAGGTAGGAAATGACTAAAACTACAAAAGTAGGAAATGGTGTAAGGTGAAATGACCAGAAACCAGTTAAATGTCAGGCAGGCAGAAGCTGAAGAACAAAACTTAACAATGGACGTGGAAAAAAATTTACTTTCAGAACTGCAGACAACATGGAGGGAAATCACAAAAAGGAGCCACTGGTGAGCCAGAGGGCGAATAATGTGAAGGCCTGACCTTGGTCTAAGGAAATCAGGAGGTGTATAAGCTGCTAGGGTGATTTCTGAGACAAGTAATAGGTGAAGCCGATTAATTGCCTGGAAGCTGCTCGGATACAGAAAGCTAAAGGCAACTCAGGGAGGCTGGCAATGGACAATGACTCAATGAACATTAGAAGAAAGCGCAGCAGGACGGGGAAGCAATAGCTCAATAGAGTCTGACTGTGCACAAGAGGGAACAGAAACATAAATCACAAGAACATAAAGGCCATTAACTTTAAAACTCAAAGTCACAGTAACAAAGTCGTACAGATTATGACAAATCGTTAATAGACTTCAAGATTGTTTGAATATTGACTTAGTTAAAGTTTATTGTTTGTTCTTGGCTGATTCATAAGTCTTACAATGTATCCATCTTAAATACATGAAATTCGATTTATTTTTCATGAGTGTACATTTGGTCTTTTATTTGTGTTTTTAACATCTATAACAATTACTGAATGCTGATGTCTGCTGCAGGATCAATAACTATCCATCCATCCATTTTCTGTACACCCAGTGGGGTCGGGTGGGTTGCTGGTGCCCATCTCCAGCTAACGTTCCGGGCGAGAGGCGGGGTACACCCTGGACCGGTCGCCAGTCTGTCGCAGGGCGGATCAATAACTATTTACAAAAATTCAATTAAGTCATTTATACTTACTTTGTAGGAAGCAATGAAACTGATTCATTTTTGAAAGGATTGCCGCAAAAACCGCTGGCTACACCAAGTTAAAAGTTGACTTGTTCTTGAATCTGCAGGGTTTGTTTGGACCTGCTGCCCTTTTGTTATTATTAACCATATTTTCATTTACAGTAACTGCATTTAAAATGAGTGCTCGGGGGGCGGGGAGCATGGAATCATCCACTGCACTGAGTCAAGAAAAAACCCAATGACCCACTGCTTCCAATATATTTCGAAGACAGCCAGTGCCACAAATCCCCACTGACACGTGCAGCCATTAACAGTAGTGTATGGTGAATCAGCCCCCTCCCGGGTCTTGATACAGGAGATTGCTATGGTTTGACATGGCCTTTGAATTAATCGCACATGCTGGCACTGCAAGTTAGCAGTCAGCAACTTTGCTCTTGATTTGTTTACTGCGGACTCAAATATACAGAGCGAGTTGAGCTGCAAATTTACAGCGAGGCCAATTGACTCTGTGTACTCTCCTCCACCACTCTCTGCTTTAATTGTTCTGTTTGGAAATTATGTAAAAGTGACTGCACACTGGCTGCTGTGTGTCTGGTTGCTCACTCAATCACAAATGCAGTACATCAACACAAACTCCCCACTTGAGCAGATCAATACGACCGCATATGCTGTTGACTACAAGCTGCAGATCTCTGGTATAAATCAGAGAAGACAGAGCCTCTCCGAGGTAATATGACTTGTAGAGGTATGGCAGATACACAAGCTGGGATAGGCTCTTAGCTTAGGTGATGTGCACAGTTAATTTAAAGGGGTGTTATTATGTATTTCCCAGCCACATAGTGCCATTTTATAGCACAATCAAATAATTATGTTACCTCCAGTTGTCATAAAAATGCTCTACATCAAAGATAACTCGAGATAAAATTGACTTCACAATTTGACGCCTTGAAATTGGGCCACTGTCTCTTTAAGAAGATCCTGCTCTTTCAGACATTCAGCCATCACAGCAATGCTTTTCTGTTATGTCATTTACAATTGTTCTTAGGAGCATTTTTAATTTAACGCTGTGTCGTTCTGAATTCGCCACGGTGGTGGCAGCATCATGCTGTGAGGATGCTTTCCTTTTAACGGAAATACAGCGAAGATGGTCAGAGATAATGGGAAGACAGATGGAGCTAAATACAGAGTATTCCTGGAGTAAAACGTGATAAAGATCAAGGTGCCTTTATGAAGCATTGCAGATGTCCTCATTTTTTGAATTATCACAGTATTTGATGCATCAGATTCAGGCACCACTTTTTCTGTTTGGGCACATCAGTCATTAGAAATCATCCAGATCCTTCCATCATGCAGTGCCAATTAGGCTGCTGGTTCCACAGCAACTACAGTTGCCCGATCTGAATCAGTCGGTCCACACATCAGATACAACATCCATGACAAGAAATCAACCCATCAAATGAAAGCATGTGGCACAAAAAGCACAGCAATGATTTGTACAAAACATCTGAGGATTAAACCCTAATCAATACAGGCTCGTCATCATGCACAGACAAACTACCAAAGCATCTCCAATTATCTGTCAATAGGAATTCACTGTTTCATCAACAGCCCTTCATTTTACCAGGCATCTGACTTCACAGTGATACTGTGTCTCTCAGGGAGCTCAGCAGCTCATCTGGCTGGCAGAGAAGGAGATGAAGGGGAATAGAGGGAGAGGCATTCGTCAGCCAAGTGAGAATCAGAGACCAGAACAGCCACTCAGGAATCCATCTTTTGTAAAGGATCAGGCCAAGCAGAGCAGTGATTCTCAGCTTAACTCAAGAATGTTTTAACAAAAAATAAGAAATATATTTGTAACTACAAAGAGCACAAAAAATAACTGTACTTGATTCAAGCTCTTATTTATTTATTTTCCTCCTGCAGAAAAGGGCAATGTGAAGGTCTTTGGAGAGAACCGGTTGGCATTTAAAGGGGAGCTGGTCCTGTTTCAGTGCCAAGCAGCAGGATGGTACCCTGAACCCACTCTGCAATGGCAGGTACATGACAAAAAGGTAAATACCCAACACGGATATCATTTTCTTAGTTTGCTGCTGGTGATGCTACATTCAGTCATCATAAGAATGGTTTTGCTGCATTTAGTGTATCACAGTTAAGCATGAAATAATTTTGTTAATTTAAAAAAAACAAACATACGTTTTTGAAAGACTGAATGTAGTTTAGAGTGCTTTGGGATCATTTGAACTAAATAAAGTGATGTACAAGTTCAGGCCATTTAGATCAGTTTTTTTTTTTGCATTTATTTGGTTTAATTTCAGATTATTAGAGATGGGACTGAAACTAACAATTTGTCAGAGGCCAAAGCACACTGCTACTGTTTTAAAACAACTCAATTCTCAAAAAATGACTTGTGGCTAAAGCACTCACTGTGATGTGAACCCTTAAGTTTGAACCAATAATTCTCAGATTCTTTGATCTGAATCATAACCAAAGAAAAAGTAAATCCAAATCCACGATACAGATTACTTATTGACCTGAATATTCAGGGGGACAAAATATTTGTCGTCTTGAACATTTTTAATACATTTTGATATATCTAAATTTCCATTTTTATTACATACATACTTACAGATAACAAGAGATTTACAAAAACATTAAATAGATTTCTTCGAGCAGATGTTTAACTCACTAGGCTGTGGTCATTACATGTTTCACAAATGGATATTGTTGGTGGTACAACACCTTAGCTTTCCGTATAAATAATCATCACCTTCTTTGTAAATAAATACCCAAAGCAAAGGTAAAATCAAATATCGTCACCATAAACTGCAGAGGTATTTTTGAGACTTAAGATTAAAAATAATAAATTCTGCTTTGGTCTTGGACACTGTCAGATTGGCTGTTAATTTCAGCTTTTAGCATCAACTAATCTGATTTACACTAAATGAAGAGGCAATGAAAATGATATACTGCGGGTAAAGTATTAATTGTTTATTGCCTTTAAACATAAACTCTCTTTAAAAATCCCGATTAGTCCATTTAATGTACTCCAGACTTGCTAGATCCCTGCAGTAGTTCAGAGAAAGAGAGTAAAAGCTGCTGCGAAGGTAGACTTTCTTTTAATGCATTATATATCACTGCATTAAGCTTTCAGTAAGTGGACTGGGCTTTGGTCTGAATGAGATGAGTCTTGATTTATGTGTCTGAACCTGAAGAAAAATAATGCTCTGTTCTCTCCCTGTGAATGTTAGCAAGAAATAAATCATCAAAAATGCCAGTGTTCTTCCTTCACCTGCATTCATGCATTCAGGCATGCCCCAGGAATTACTTACATTCTGCAGCCACCATTGTTTTCTTTTCTGCACTCTGTGGAATCATTTTCATAGAGGTGGAAATTCATCTCATCGGTTCATCTTGAGATTTAAAGAGATGTGAAGATGTGGTAATCCTCTGAGTTTGTGGTCAGTTTCTCCTGAAAACCTTGATACTGAATGTTATTTCTAACATGAGCCTTTAAATTGGACTTTGAAATAAACAGAGCAGTTTGAGCCCATTTGGCATTTTTCTGCGCCATTGACATCCATTGAGATTATGTTTTTTTTTTCTTTTTAGTACACTACTAGTACATTCCCAAATATTTACAGTTCCAGTCCTTTAAGAAAATCTATTCATTCAAAAAGTCTGATTTTCCATCCACGTCAGTGGAAGTTGCGCTACTTTGTGTTGTTTCCACAAAAAAATCATTTGAATTTGTGTTTATAAAATGACAGATGCAGAAAAAATTGAAAGGGACTGGAGACTTTTGTATGGCGCTGTAATCATTCTTACAGTGAATGTGACTATTTTAGGAAAAAAAGCTTCTCAGTTAACTGCTTTTAGGGGATTAAAAAGCTGATTTGATTGAGCATCTATTCCACTATAATTATTTTTCGGTTACTGATCAATTTATCCTGCCTGAACCATTTTCCTAAATTATTCTGTGAACTGATTATTAAAATGGAGGTCAACTTTTAGTGACAAAATGACCACAACCTACTCTAAGCTGTTACCTCTGTAGGTTTCTGCATTTTTAACAAACTAGACAGGTTTTTTACAAAAATATGCTGAAATTAATTTATTTTCATTTGATATTTGCATGTAGAGCATGCAATACCTAGCATTAGTTGTGAAAAGGTTTCACTTATAAAACCATATTACAAGCTTAGAGAATCTCACAGAGCTCTGCTGAATTCTTGGTCTGATAATGGAAAGTGCACAACACACCTGCAAATCATCTATTCATCTAAATCTGACATATTGAACCAGTGGAGCATTAATTAGAGAAGCAGCATTAAGATTATTCTCAGCATCTGGAGAAGCTGCAGCAATCAGCATCTGTTGAGAGGGCGACTACTAGTCCTGCAATACACAAATCCGACCTGGAATGGATAAAATTTTAGTCCTCAAACATATTCGGGGAACATACTCCAAAATATTTACAGCTGTAATTTGCAGTGAAAAATGATTCTTCAAAGTAAGGACCTTTGACATTGTGTGGGGGCTTTCTGTAAAAAAATAAATAAATAAATAAAAAATAAAATAGAAAACTATGTATTTCATTGGCTGTATGTCAAACAGATGTGTGCTTAAAAGGTTCACAGATCTGTCTGGGCCACTTTGCAGATAAATTAGTGTAGGTATTAAAGAGTTTTTGATCAGTTGCAGTCAGTTTGATAAATAATATCTTTTTCTCTGGTCAACGGGGTTCAGGTGAGTCGGGATGAATACAACATCAGCACAGAGGAGAAGGAGAACCTCTTCGCTGTCTCCAGCAACCTTAGCATCCAGGCCGGGAGGAGCTCTGTGGTTGGCTGTCTGGCCTCAGTGTCTGCCCTCAGAAAACCTCTGGAGAGCAGCGTCAGCCTAACAGTGGGTGAGAAGAAGCTTTTAAAAAACTTTTTTTTTTTTTTCCTGCATCTTAAGACATTTGTTGTCCCTACGGTAAAGGTTTAGATGAAATTGTTTTATTAAGTGATGCTGTGTGGAGGAGGATTCAATTTCTGGAGTTTCATCTGTTTATCACTTGTGTGTCTAAGTCTTTTTCAGCCTCGAATCTCTGCACTGACATCTGTTAACGGCATCAGCAGAGGTGCAAATAAAAACAAAAATGTTAAACTTATTTTTATACTCAACATTGTTTCAAAGTGTTTATGGTCTAAAAGCTGAGTAAAAGTGCAACTTCAATTAATTTTAAATTAAATTGCCAACCTTTGAAAAATATAAATAGAATTATTATTATTATTTTTTTTAGAAATAAATAAATTACATTTCTTAATTTCTTTGTCTTTGGCAAGTCGTTCCACACTAAATGGGAAGGTGTATTTTTAAAAGTATCCTCTGTAATCTCATTATAAAACTAGTCCTGCAGGTCTAAACATTAATGTATGATATTTTCAAAGTTAATGATCCAGTGACCACAAATATAAAGTAACACAAACAAATTAAAACCCTATAATCTTACTTTGACAATACAATTTACTCCTTTGGCCTCCACAGGTGGTCATGATTTGAAACTGATCATAGTTCAACTCTGAATAAACTTTGAACTGTACGCAAGCTTAAGCAGAGATGAATAAAACACAAATCAAATTAAACTGATCCAAAATGCTTAACATGCTCGCTACATAAAAATATACTTATTTATACTTCAGCATGAATCAAAAAGTACAAGTCCGCTATGAGGGTTTGATTTGTACCCTGCCAATCTGTTTTTACTGTTGTAGGTAAAGTAGAAGTGGAGGAATGAAAAAAATGTTCCTAATAAACTATTCTGGCTCTTGATAAGATTCCAGCAGTCAAAGCTGAGACTTTTATCTGCCTCTCTAACCACCAGTTATCTATGTTTAAACTTGTTCAGACAGATGTCCTCTTCTCATACAAATACAGCTTTATTCTAAAATTTGACCAATTGTTGTTGTATTTTGGGATCAGATCTGAGGAACAAAGTAGATGAATAGAATAAAATTATCAATACAAAGTTCCTCAAGTTAAATACTCCGTATGGCATTCACTCAAACTGCATTAAAGGTTTTACATTTACTTTATTTAAAATGCTAGGTTAGCTTTTAATCTGAGCCCTCCACTGTCAATTTATTTCTTTAAAGGAGAAAACATAAATGGCTAACTCTTATTTCTATAAAGATGATTATAAGTACTGGGTAAGACACTAAATAATGATAATTCTTAACACAATCCCACAAATTAAAAACAAACAAGCAAAACAAAATAAATAATATCTTAACGGTTGATCCTAAAAAGATCAAAGTTTAGTTACTGAACAGTTCTTGGTTAACCTACTTCATTTATAACTCCATTTTGCCCTCTATGATTCTCCTCATTTGTGGTAGATATGCTTAGCTAATGTCATATGAATTCAATGCTTGTATTAAATTCATATCTTGAATTTCTATTTTTTTCAGAGATTTTCTGTCCTTGTTTTTTTTTGTTGTTGTTTTTTGTTTTAATCTGTTACATTTTTCATTCTGTTCTGGGTAGCAAGTGAATCATCACAGAGTGCAGCTGTTACAGAAGAGGAGTGAAGAAAAGAAAGGGTTACGAAACTGGAACGGCATGAGCTTGAATCATAGCAGTATACAGGTTGAAAACAGCAGAAAGGGCCACAGCTTTGAAAAGTCTTTATCTATTTTCATCGTTTTTCTCCACAAACACCCTCATGTCTAAAATCCAAAATCTTTCTCTCATCTCTCCGCTGCGTGTCTGAATATCTGTTACTGAATTGCAGAGCTTTTCCACTGCCTCAACACTGGAATGAAACAAAAATGTGACCTTCTCTCTCTTCAGTCGCCGAGGTGTTGGAGGAAGAGGAGGACTGCACAATCCTGGTGGCATCAGCTGCATCTCTCGCTGCTCTTCTGCTGCTCGTGCTGCTCTCCATCTGCACTGTCCTCTGCTACAGGCATAGCAGAAAAGCAAGTAGGCACTTTTGTCCTTCCTGAAATTGCTCTAAGTGAACAAACGACCCGCTCGGACCACAATTTTCCAGCTCAGAAACTGTGATTAAAGTATAATAAAGCATAGAGGTGGCCGGCTGCATGCTGGGACAGCCCTGTAGTCAGCCTTCAACAAGGGCATTCTGAATCCTTTCTGACAAAAGCAGAACATCAGCTGTAAACAGAACAGTGTACACACCAATAAGGGGCAAATAAAAAGGTTAAAGGGGGTTTTGGAGGTGTTGAACAATAAATAAGGTAGAGAGCTGAAGAAAGGATACAGTTTGCAATTGTTAGTTGTAATGTAATCTTTTTGAATAATTGAGGTGTATGTCATAATTACACTGATGATTTAGAGAATTAATTTGAATTTTAGGGGGGAGCTGTCATTTGTATTTCCTTAAATTAAAATTGCCAGTGTTTACTCTGTCTTCTGAATAACATATATATATAAAAAAAAAACAGCCAACACAACAACAACAAAAACACAGAAATAAAAACAAACAAACAAAACAACAAAACAAAAAAAACCAATGGCAGCATCACTAAAACCGGTTTTGGGATTCTGGAAGTTCCCAAACTTTTGCATGTTGCAGCTGCAGTAAAACAGAAACTCATTGTCTTTGTTTTACTCTGTGTGGGACGGTAGTAACCTTGGGCAGGTTATCAGTCTGCAGGCAAACAGGATCGCTGCTGTTGACAAGTTGGACAAAAATGCAGTGTGCCTTTGGGAACGTGAGGTCACTCCTGGTTTCTGCTGGATGACTCATTAAATTTGGATGGACCCGATCTACTGTAACACATAGCCGCAGCGCAAAGAGAGCACACAGGTTATTCTGGACATTAAACATCATAGAAAACATGTTATTTAGTTTAGCTGCTGATAATGATGATGAAAATAGGGATCAGCTCCTTCGCCTAAAGCCAAAACAATGTCTACCGGAATTAACTAAATAAAATATATTTCACTTTTGTAGAAAAAGATATTTAATACAACAAGACAGAAATGTCCTTGTTCAGAAGACGATGATGAAGAAGAATCTTCCTTTAAATGTGGGAGATCAAACAGCATTTGAGATGGAGCTGCATCTGCAATATGTGGAAAACACATAAAACTGCCCCCAACGGCCTAACAGTGGGGGACTCGGTGCTCGTTTTTGATGCGTGAGATATTGCTGTCCAGGCCAGTAGGTGCTAATGGCACCACAAGCTCATAAAAAACATAATTTGTCAGTTGCCAAACAAGTTTTCCTTTTCTTATTTGCGTAGGCGGTGAATGGGTAGTAAATGCCACACTTTGTAGTGCACAAGATGTGCAGAGGGACTGTCCCAGGGCACCATTTATGCAAAAACGTCCCCTGAGAGGGTAAGGGTGGTGGGGTGTCATTCCTGACCAATCAGCTTGACTCCTAGGTCAGCAACGTCTGTCCTCCAATGGGTGTTCAGTTTCCATGGCAGTAAACCGTTGTGCTTGCCAGTGGGTGGTAGCCTCCATTACTTTACTTCCTCTACGGGTTTTAACTTGGATGCTCATCCTGCCATCATGATATACGTCCCACAGGGAAACCCAATTATTTTTCATCTGGATGGTTGGATGTTGTCTGTCAGCCAGCTAGTTTGTCCAGCTGGATTCAGAAACATTGCTGTGGAGCCTGTCAGAAACACACTGCGGTCTCTAATTTCTGACTGTATATATACTGTGAATATATTTTTGTAATTGAAAACCATTCATATTGTTCTCCAAGAAACAAAGATGGGTGGAAAACAACCCATCTTTGTTGGAGCAAGTAAAGATGCACCACTTCTCTGTGCGTCTTTACTTGCTCTGCTTGGTAAGGATGCACTCTTGCCTTCCCCACAGTAGCATCACTTCTTCTCCATAACAAGCAATTTATCTTTCTTACATTACTGAAGATGATCATTATTGAAAACAACAACAACAACAACAACAAAAAAACAGTGACAAAAATAACAGAGCTCTTCTTGGAGAGGCCATGCCTATAGTGAGCTGCCATTCTGGGATAGATTAGATAAGTCTTTGATTAGTTCTTTATGACTGTGGTTATGACTCAAGGGCAGTTTTGTGGCTCTTTTTTTATTTTCACATGAATGGTAATACCCCCTGCGCTCTGATAATGCAACAATCAGTCTTAATATCATATCATTAGGGATATTTCCATTTAGCATAATTAAGGCTTAGAGGTGATACAGGCTGGGATTCTTGTTCTGGAAGCGGGAAGGATGCATATGTCTGTGGGATAAGAAAAAAATAATAATTCAGGCAATTTAAGTCATTGTAATCCTCTGCACACATTCTGGACCGCCGCTAAACGTGGCTCTGGTTTGGGCCTGAGGGATTAGCTTAAAGCAGGTGTGACCTTTCAGTACCTAAACCATCTCACTGCTGTTCTTGGTCCAGTCTTGAAACTTCGAGGGAAAATCCCCTTAGTAATTTGAATGAAATTCATTGGACATTTCACCTGTCAAAGGATCCAGCTTGCTTTCCAGAATACAAAACACTACTTTGTGTAATCCCTCTCACTGAGGTGTAACGTGTGCTTTCAAGTCACCGAGAAAGGAGAATGAATATAAAACAACAATTTAGCTAATGACAGCTTTGATTTAAACAGCAATGATAGGAGGGTTTCTCCTTCAATAAAAGGAGAGAATTTAGATCTCTCTCTCTCTCTCTCTCTCTCTCTGTCTCTCTCTCGGCAAGATTCTTCTGCAGCTGGATAATATTGCAGCCCTTTTGCCATGACCATGGGCACCGTTGGCAAATACAACCTGCAAAGTCTTGTTACAAAACTCATAAATGCGCAGCAGCAGCTTTTACTGCTGCATTACAAACCAACTGGAAGCAATAATATCAGTGCAGGCCCCAAAGCAAATAAACAGCAGGTCATTTACAGCTTTCTTATTGTTGTACTGTGGATGAAATGAGCAGGTTGAGTGGTTCTATGCATAATGCTAAAGTTGGCACCTAATAACTCATAATACTAAATTTGGTCATATATACGTTTTTTTTTTTTACTTTTCAGAAAAAACTCCACAGGAAGTACTAAGGTAAGACTTAAAAGTTATTTCTTTTGCTCAACTATACACAACACATTTTAAAAATGTTTTGAAGAAAACGACTTTCCTACAGAGATGTTGAGCTTTCATTAATCAAAGATGTACAACATCTTTCTCTTGCAGTTAATTTATATTTAAGCTAATGTGAAGACTCAGCATGAATCATTGTCTAAGCCAGTGTTTGAGAATGAAAAGGATCTTATTGATCCTCATCATGAAGGAAAATTAAAAGACATGAATTTGAAATGACATTCTTTAGATAGTCTTTATAAAGACATTCTTTAGATAGTTAATGGTCTTAACTTCATTAAGACCATTATTGTCAACGCTAATGCATGAAGCATCTTATTTGTCAGCATTTTTTCACTTAAATGAAATGCACTTAAATGAAATGCACTGCCGTAGTTGAGGAACTTTAGCTGGATCTAATAAAGCTGAGTAAAAAAAAAAATGATGATGGTGCTCATTTTTTATCTGTCAATGCACTTTATGCTGAGAACAATACAGGAGCCCTCTGATATACTACTTCTCTGTGGGAGTAGAAATTGTCTGTTCACAGCCGCTTGGCTTCTGACAATGTGACTCTGCTGTTTCTCAGCTAAAGGTTATCTCTTTCATTGGACCGTCCTCTGTGGGTCTTTGCAGGTCCGACCAATCGGGATTTTGGGGAAGTTCGGTTGCTGAGGCGACAGGCGGGAATGTCAACCAGGGGTTTTCCAGCGAGAGCACAACAGGTGAGAAAGTGCAAAACGGACCAACAATGTTGGTACATAAATGATTCATTCTGAATATTTTTTT
This sequence comes from Poecilia formosa, assembly GCF_000485575.1. Lineage (NCBI taxonomy): Eukaryota > Metazoa > Chordata > Actinopteri > Cyprinodontiformes > Poeciliidae > Poecilia > Poecilia formosa. Next base: position 502,683 of record NW_006800308.1, on the reverse strand, counting down.
TTTTTTAGTAATCATTACCTCAAGTCCCCACCTCTGGTGGAACTGAGCAGCCCCAAGTGTGCATTTCATTTATCACTTCTGAAATATCTCTGCTCTCTGTCCTATCAGATTATTCTGTATTGCATTGACATAAAAGATAACTTAAAGAAGTACAGCTAATTTTCAGTCTGGTGCAGTTTTAATGCAGGGGACAAACTACCTTTCTTTAATATTGTTTGTGGAGTTTTGTGACACACTAAATAAGAAAAAAAACGAGATGGTCATTTGAAATGAGCTAGTAGCTAGTATGAAAACAGTTCAGGTTCATGTCAAAAAAGCAGAATATGATTTTAAAAAATCCATTGATTTAAGATTAGAGCTTAACCATTATTATTTCAGAAAATCTTCATGTTCTCACCGAGTAAATAGTCTTGCTAAACAAGAAAAGCAAGGCCTTTGCTCAAAGACGTACTCTGGGACAGTCATGCACCTCCACAGTTCTGCAGCGTGTCATGTAAACTGATGAACCACTGTAGCATCACTCATTCTGGCTACTTTTGAGACCTTCCTTCCCCTGTTGAGTCCTGACAACGCAGTGTCCTAGATTTCCAGAAATAACCGAACATTTTCATCCCTCACATGGCAGTTTTCCGCTGCAGCTTCTTAACAAGCTTGGGCCAAACTGAGGAAAAAGATTCCTGTATTTTTTTTAAATATTTCTTTCCTCTCATGTCGATTGTTTATCCCTAATTTTTGTTTCCAGCAACAAACTACTCACGATGTGGTTTTACACATAAAGCAAATCCCCCCCCCCCCCAAAATTGACCTCTTTTCATATGTCGAAGACGAAAAGTAATTTTTGAGAAGGAATTGTAATTCAGCACTGTTTTTAGCTTATTTGCTTATGCAAACAAGCAAAAGAAAACTTGTGCAGCAACAGACAAATAATGTTTTACAAGCTTGTGGTGCCCTTGATATCTCTGAACAAAGGTTTTCTACTTTAAATCTAGAGTGAGGGGCACTGCAGGTGTTTACAGGAGCAGTCTAGGAAAAAGAAATTGTCTTTCAATCTGCAGATGTGGACAGCAGTGAGATTATCGTCGGAACTCGTAGCCAGATGAACTTTGACACCTTCCGCAAGGTAAGAGACAGGAGGTAAAGGTGGTTTGAAATGAGCCAGACAGCTACACAAATACTGAAAGAGACAGAGAGAGGAAGAGGAAGTGATCAACTAAAGATGAAAAATGGAGTCAGTTAGCTATTCTGCGTCAACCTGCCAACACATGAGGAAATGCGTCTCTCATCACACAGCTGTTGTACAAGGGATATAAAGTAAATAACATTCATTTGAAATAGACCAAAAAAAACTATGTGGAAATCATTCAATTCAGTTTAAATGTCTCCTGAATTGACAAGACAAACAGGTCCAGTTTATATTCCGTCACATGTAATCTGCAGCTACTGTTTACAGTCTTGTTAACATCTAATCAGAGCAGATAGTGAGATTTTTATTCCTTTAAAAACTCACATTAATAATGGAAAATGGGCATAAATTAAAATCCGAAGTTGTCTTGGTAAATAACACTCACTCATTGCAGCTTTTTAATTATTTTATAACAAAGTCAAAGTAAATTCAGGTCATCAGTGACGATTATAAGAGAACCAACTCTCCTCAGGTTTTTATTTATTTGATTAGTTACAGCTTCAGCCTTAAACTACAACAGCACACATCAGACAGCACAGAGCTGCAGATGTGGTCTTTACTTAATATCTTGATGAATAAAGAAAAGTTGTCAATTATAAATTAAGAGGAGCTTGGTAATTCAAGCAAGAGCCTGAATTACCAACTGTGACTAATGTTTATGAGTGGGCCGTTCATTTGAATGCGTTCATACAGCATTGTTCACAAGAATTTGGTGCAAGTGATCGTATGTTTAAACTGCAGATGAGATAAGGCTTCTTCTCCCAGCTAGCTCTGCATGAGCTCTCATGATCCCAGAGCCGCACTTAAGCTGTGATACTTCAATTACATTCTGGCTCCCAGACAATGTGGAGCCCAGTTTGTGTCCAGAGAACCTCCAGATCTTAAATCCTATTTTTTATTTACTTACCCAATGTGTATTATGTACTCTAAAGAACAGACGTTTGCAGGTGTTTGGTCTACATAACTCAAAACCCGATGTGTTTCACCAGGTCCCTGACGTTGTACACTCCAGCAGCTTGTCTTTGCACACCGAGGGCCGAAACACAGAGTTTCAAGAAGACAACGCAGTTAGCAATGTCAGAAGAATTACCACAGTTTAAACACTTTTATTTTGTATTATTCACTAGTAGTGTTTTGTATTTTTTTCAAAGCACAAGGATAAAATGATATTAAACTTGATGTTCTTCAATAAACAATTATTTTGCCAGCTCTGATAGTCTCTGCTCATTTTTTTTTGTTTGTTTGAATTATCCATGCAGGGCAAAGTGACTCATCATTCATAGAACATTTTTGTTATATAAATATGTTCATATCAGTGTTGACTCATCAGGGTTGTTTTGACAGAGGTTGTTCTACCGAAAAATAAATATTTGAAAGTCCTGCAGAATGTCTGAGAACTTTAATACCTCATGTCAAATGTTGCGCTGAGATCAAAAGGATTCGTTTCTACATACTGATAAGCGGAAACATTTACACGCTAAACTGATTCTGAGGAGACTTAAAAGGCAAGATGGAAAGCATTTAATGCCTAAATTTGATCATTTCTGCTCTTTTATTAAACCTGCGCCTGTCCTCCAGACCGGCTTTTGCATGTTCCAGTTGATTGTTAAACTCAGGAGCAAAAAGCCAGAGAGAAAATCGACATCATGAGCCGTTCTGCTCTGACAGTGCTGTTGTGGCGATGCAAGTAATTCCAGATTTATCTCTGTGTGTGGTGATTTGCATTTCTTAATGGTTAGGAATAAAGAGGAACGGCTTGGTAGAGATGGAGATATGAATCTGCGGGGGAATGTAGAGTGTCTGGCTCTTTAATTGTCTTGCTGGCCATGAGTTTTTGTGTCACATTTCAGAAACCATATCAACTGCAAATGAAACAATTTCAAGTTAATAACATAGTTCATTCTATAATATCATCAACAATTTTTATTGCATTATAACTTTTGGTATTTACTGAGTAATTATCCAAGACTTTAAAAGATAGTTGTGAGTGATAAGCATTCAACACCCACAAGTGCAAAGTAACGACTGCAGAGTTTATTTTTTGATGAATAAAAAACAAAAATAATAATTTCATTTAACTAAAGGCCTTAGTGCAATGTATCTTATTGTTTAAAGGGCAACTCTGGTGTGAGTTCACTCTTATTATTTATTGAACTGTTAATTTTGATTTACTTCAGCTTGCAGCCTTAATTGGTCAAGATATTGGTGAGATACCAACATTACATTTTTATGACTGCTGTTAACTGGATGCTTTCTGTTTTTCAGATCATTCTCTATAAAATCCCATCAGATCAGCAGCTTAGAAAACACTCAGATTAGCCTGTCATGTGCCAACAATCATGTCACACCGAGAGTCACTTACATCGCCTTTCTTCTTCGATTGTGTTTGAATTTCTGGAAGTTGTCTTCACCACGAATAGAAGCTTAAATATGAATTCACTATTGTGCTGACAACCAACTGAGCAGGTGGATCTAATGAAGTGGTGGTTGAGTGCAGATCTCTCATCTGGGGTTGGGGCCGTGGGCCTGTGTGTTGGTCTTGATGTAAGACATTAAGAAGCCTGTAATAGCAGCACTTTTAGTAAAAAGGAACACAAATGAGACAATGGGAATTCTTGGACATAGTATGAATATTTAGATATTCAAAATGGACGTTTTCTTGTATGAATATTTACATATTCATACAAGAAAACGTCCATTTTGGAAAATGTCCTCTTCAGTTGTCAGCTTTGTAGTGACAGCATGCATGTCTGCATTATTGAAAGTAGCATGCTGACATCGTTCTCTGCTCCTTTCCATCACCAGATGGCTGACACAGATCCTTAGTTTGGAAATCACATCTTGCCAGTGAACGTGAAGAAAGCGTTTGTCCCCTCTCTCCCGCAGCCATGCTTTCATCGTCTGTTTTCTCGCACCAAACGCCTGGCACCGAGGCAACAGGCTGTTAAATAAATAAAGTTTTCTTAGCACGCCTGACACTTGCAGTGGTTAAATAAGATGTATGTTACATGGCCCGCTTTTACTCTTTTGACCTTATCTTCTCATGAGGCTTACTTGGAGCCTTCCATTGGTGCCAATTACACTCCACCAGGTGTATTTATGTAACTCAAACGCTCATCAAGTGATCCTGGCCAGGGACTGAGAACCTTATAAGGTTCTAACCTTTCACTTCTCATAACAGCAGCCATCTTCTTGTCTGGTAAACGCTGATCTCCTTCTTGCATGATATTGCTGTGCAGCACATCCTGAGTAGGATTCTCCGGCAACCACACTCTTACATCAGCATGCTAACTTTAGAGTGCAGGGGCAGCCTGGTTGTTAAGGAGGTGTCTACATCCTCCTTGCATGCATCACAGGAAAAGCTTTTCCCTTTTCAACCACTGGGAATGAAGAGGGAAAAGTGTGCTGCTAAGGTGCATCTCCTCAGCTACCTTTACAGTGTTCTGTATGCAATTAGCAAGAAGTCACTGCTGTCGCTTTTTTTTTTTTTTTTGCCATATGAATAAAACAAGTGGAAACTTTGCTTAATGGCTCTCTGGAGGGCAGCGCCATGTCTCCAGTGGCTTGTTATGCTTTTCTTCCTACTTCCTGTTCGCCAGGGTCCATTAGCAATCCGAGTACTGAAGTGCTGCTAGGAGAACAGAGCCCGTCAAAGCCGCACACTCTCAGGAATCTGCCTCGCCATTTTAAAGAACAAGGCTAGAAAAGTGAAGTCATTCTTCTCATTAGTCATGTATAAAGCAACATCAAGAATGGCAAGGAGGGCTTTTGGTGGCGGCTATTTTTAGCCGTGAATACTCATACAACGAATTGTCGTACTTGTGCATTATGCTCATGTTGATAACAGAGACGGTGCAATGCAGAGCTGGGAAACTAGTAAGTCCTACACACATTTTGTAGATCAGCTGGCATTCAGAAAAATGTAAATCATGTAAATACTGCAGAAAAAGAAATAAAGAAAAATTGCAGTTGTCCACATGGTTGGAGTGAAGTAATCCTCACATTATGGAGGAGCATCTCTGCACTTCACATACTCAGCACTACAAGTTGTGTGTTCTCATCAAAATTATCTATCTAGAGGGGTTGCCTGAGATATTTTAGGTATTTTTATTTTCTGCATATATATTGACCAGACGCCCTGTTGAAACGGAGTGTGGCGTTAACAGCTCAGTTGTTGCGGGCCTCCAAAACCAACAACTTGATTTAAAGAATTTATTCTATGCAAATTTAAGAAATACTTTCAGCTCCTTTTTTACTTCTAGTTTTCTTTTTATTACAGCACATAAAGAAAACTACTTTAGGTTGTTCCTTTAAAGAGGTTGGGGAGAGTACGTTATAATGTCCTCTGATCAAAAACATACCTGGGGTGTTGCTTTGATTGTTTTAATGCATGTTTGAGGAATCCTTAGACATCCCATAGCAACTATTAGGGATTGCTACAAAATGCATTATCTTATCCAAACTTTTAATTCAAACTGGTGACTTTCTGGGTGGCACTATGTTTTATCTCTGGACGCCTGCAAATTTGGTGAATTGGCCACTTCAAGTGACTTTTAGGTGTGAGGTTGTCTTGGCCACTGCTGTGCTGTGGTGGGCTGGGTCATGGCTGGGTCAGGTTCTACCCATTGACTAATGGAGATAAACATCAGTCTAAACAATGGGTGAATGGTCAAAAATAAAGATTTTCACCCTGAATACTAATGTTATGGGTTTTTCTTACCAATTAAATTTTTGGTGTTCATGATGTTAGAATATGCTGGGTCAAATCCCTGAGGAGGAGCCTTGTTTCAAATAAATCCAGACCTGGATGAATTCCTGTTTGACCTAAAGCAGGGTTAGAAAAAAGCCTAAAATAGGGCCGAACTCAAGGTTTTTTGGGGCTGGTTAGAGTTAAAACACTATTTTAACTTTGAGATCTAATAAAATGGCATTCCATCCAATCTTCAGCCTTTTAGACGTTAACTCTTGCATAGCAGTGACACAGAAAAGCATTGCTGAACCTCAAGATGCTGCTGTGTTGATTGACAATTAAATGGAAGCTCTTGGCTCTGCTCACGACAAATTAACCAGTAGATGTTTTGTTCTGGCTCTCCGGGGGGGGAAGCACTACTATAGCACTCCTGTGATGAATAACTTAAAACACGCACTCATTAGTAATAGCCTGTGCTTTTAAGTGTATCCTGGCATAGGGCTCCTAATTAAACACCTTCAAATGTTGCTCAGTGCAACTGTATTATGAGCCCACAGCCATTATCTGCAATTGAGGTCAGAATTCTTTACATGACCTTGTTTGCAACGGGAACATAAATGTAGCTTAAGTGGTTTTGCTGGTCGAAGACTGAATGTAGTGGAGGACCCAAACTTTGGATGGAAGATGCAAATCCAAAGTCAGAAGCTTTTGCACAAGTGAAAATGAGTTGAAAGATTAAATTATTCAAGCTGAACTCCCATGAGGAAACTGGGTTTCAGGGTCTTTCATTTAAAATGGCTAGGATTCAATGAAAGCTGCTCAGTTTTCCAATAGTTTCTGTAACTGACGTTTTGCTTGAGAATCCATTAAAGTTTGATCATTAAAATGCCGATGTCTTTGTATGATGGTCATTCTTCAAATCTCACATGCTGTTACCATGCAGATGTGTGTTTCCCAGGTGTTCCTACAAAGAAGGGAATTTCGTATGTCCCTTTGGAGTGAGTGTGTGGCTACACTGCTGTTTGGGTCATACATCTCTGAGTTGGCACTGGGACAGACTGGCAACATGGTCATGATTTCACCCACTTCAGTGAATGTTTTGAACGGATCAAGTTTTGCTCAACATTCAGGGAATGATCACATCCACCCCTCTGTCTGTATGATGAGGAGCAGGGCCTCTACTTCAACCACCCGATGATTTAGATCTTCGCTACGTTTCTAGGAGACATGGAAGAGGTTTATTTCAGCTACTTGGTTCCAGGATTTTATTGCTTCCAGTCATGATTCATATCAAAGATGGCGGTCAGTCTGCACAGCTCTGGAATCAGAATGAAATGATAGGCACACGATTCAGATGAACATATAAAAAAATACTTTATGATTTATCTTTCTACAGCAAGGTCAACATATCCTCTGTAAGGCTGCTGAAATAATATATATATATATATATATATATATATTTCCGGTGATGCACAACCAGAAAGCATATCAAAGAAGGTCAGAAGCAAGATAATTTGAGAAAACTATAGTTCAGAGAAGACAGTTCAATAATTCTTCATGCAAACCCTTAGGCCTAATTGTTTGCAAGGTGTGAATCTAAAAGGTTTGTGTTTGTAAACAGAGTCTGTCACTCTCTCTTCTGGGACCAGACATCATTTTAATACTTGGAATTTAAAACAATTAATATCATAAGCAGCTATATTAAAGTTTATAGCCACAGGAGATCTCTCATCTTTATTACAAAACCCTTGTTGTGTTATCACTGCCCACCAAAGCGTGCGCATATATTTGCAGCCATCCTGCTCTTGACAAAGATTTAAAAAAAAAAAAAAACCTTATGGGAGTGCAGAAAAAACATTACCTATAATTATTGCACTAAGCAAATTTCTTGTGTTCAAGTTGTGCTCTAACATTATCCACATGAGGCGGATGCAGTCCACCTTTTTGTTTTTCATCTCAGCTGTTTCACACTAGGCTGTTAACCGCAGCACACTGGAGATCATTACGTGAAGACGCCAACAGAATCACACCATCTGCAAACAACGAAGGGGAGACCCGGAGTTTTCCGAACCAAACACTCTTCTCTCCAGGAGAACAGCTTAAAGCCCTTGAACGCAACAAGCTGGAGCAGAAACAAGAGAGAGCCTCGCAGGAGTCCAGTCAGCACTGTCGCACAATCTTTGAAGAGACGTTTAAAAAAAAAGTTTTATATCTCCCTTCAAAATTACCTCAGATTTGTGGTAATTAATAGGTGGAATTTTTCAAAATTTAATTTTGTTACAAATAGCTTTATTTTATTAATGATTTAACTTTTATTATTTTATTTGTGGAGAGTTTTTCCTCCCGTCTCCTCTGTTTTATATCAACAGATCATTGAGACCTTGTCTGTCTTCTAAAATGATTAGGACCGCTGAAACTGCCAAAACTTTTGGGCCTTTTCTCTCCCAGCGTCTCCACCTGTCCATCTATCACAGCTCAAATGGCAACAACTCTGCCAGGGAACGGGGCTGACGTCCAGCGCATCAGCACTTCTGCTGACCACGTCCCCTGACAGGGCCCTTCTGATAAATGATATCCAGCTGTCACAAAACGAGCGCCCCCAAAAAGACTTATGCGGCCACTATCTTTTGACAAAGAGCGCATTTTGTGGGATTCATTGCCGATTCACGCAGTTTAACAACCTGAACAACAGAGAGGCGTGGCATCAAGGAAACACACGGGGGTTCCTCTCTGTCATGAGCTGGGCATCTCCGGAATAATCAGCTAAAACCAAAGCAATACTGGAAAATGGATACATGGTTGAGCAAACAGGTTGCGCAAATGTGCATGAGTGGAGATTAAGGGATTACTGTATGGATTAAGCTTAATTATAACCCTGACTCGGTCGCCTGCAACTCATTTCTAAGACAGGTTGATTTTCAGCTTTTATATTGGTCATTAAGCCGTTCCATTGGAGGCTCTGAAACACGCCAAGCCATATACTATGATCATTTATATCAGTAATAAATATTGTTTTATAGCTGTGCAGATATCTTCTAGTTAAAAATGTTCTAGTGGTTCAAGAAACAGTTTCTTTATAAACTGTAAAACGCGTTTCTTTAGTGAATAACTCTTCAAAGCCCATGGTGGCTCAAAGTCCTTCCTGTATATACTATCAATTCACAACAAATGTCCTCTTAAAGCACTTCTCAAGACAAATATTCCATTTTATATCAAGTTAGATAGAATGAGCGTTGGTCAAAATTCATTTTAAATCAATCTGGTCAAACTGACACGTTTAAATCTTTCTATCCTAATTATATAAATGGATTAGAGTTAAATTTGGTTGATCTTTTAATGGCAACTGAACAAGATGATTTATCAAAAAAAAAAAAAGCACAACTTCACAGCAGTCTCTCCTCCTGGGCAAGTCTGTGGCAGCAGTGGAAAGGAATAACTCTCTATCATGCAGAAACCTGTTCAGTATGTGCAGCCGTCTGCTAGCCCAACAGAAAATACCTGAAGGGGATTCAGAATAAACATAGAAGCACTGAGACAGAGGGCTACTTTCTAGATGGAAAAAGAAAAGCACAGAGAATATGTGAAGTTAATGGCAGCTTCAGTTATCTCACTATCTCCATCTGAGAAGAGGCAAGACCAGAAGGAATGAGCAAGAATGCTTTCATTAGGAAATAAAAAAAATCCCAGAAAGTTCACAAAGTTATTGCCAGCAACAGCTCTGTAAGTGGTTCTGCCCAGGAAAGATAAGGAGCTAAATGCAGAAGTAATTTTAACGGGGAAGAAAAACAAAGAGAGAATATGTAGATAGTTTCAGTTTAAATGAGTTTGGAGGTTTTGTGAATTTTTCTTTTTTTGTGAACAAGGTGAACACTTACCAGATGAGCTGCAGGATATATTTTTTATTTAAAGTACATGCTTGTCATGCCATTTGACTTTTTGCTTGTTTTTCTTTATGAGTTACTTTGTGCAGCTTGTTAAAAATGTGCAATATAACCAAAACTTTGGCACAGGAGGGACATTGTTATGAACAGCGACCATTCCAGGATAATGCAATTTACAAAGAAATGACCAAATCTGATGTCCTGTATGATCAGGCCAGAATGATTCACAAAAGTTTTCATTTCTTGTACAGTCCATTAATTTATTATGTATGAAAAACTGTTATTTTTTGTGCAACTTTTATGAATATAGGAGGCTCTTGAGATAGCTGAATTTAGCAAACAAACAAACATGCAGGTATTTCTATGTTATGCTGTGAACACGCTGGTTGTGCCACTGCCATTTATTTGTGTTTCACTTTAAAGGAGTGAACTGCCTCTGTTGCAGTCCAGAGGACTTGTCCGTAAAACAGGGAAGTGATATGATCGCTTATAGACTTCTAAGTACCGCAGATATGAAAAGGAGAAAATCTCCTTTCATTTCAGCTCAAACGAAGGTTTGATTTCATACATGACTTGTCCTGTGAGCGGCCATTATCATTTCATTCATTGAGATCATCTTAGACATACGGAAAAACTGACCTGCTTAGTGTTGGGGTTTTTTTTGGTCTGCTGTAAGAAAAGAGAATTAAACCTTGTCCTTTCACAAACACTCGCATATTAAATTCTCAACAACTTGCAAAACAGTGAAATGGTTTTCTTTTTGTCAACTTTGACTGTGGAAATGAGGCATTTTAAGGAGAGGTTTCCAGAAGGAGGACATGTAAGCAGATCACCCAGAAAAGGCAGCTGTGCCTCTTGATAATATGCAACAGTACACTAAGCTGTTCAGCACTTTGCGAAGAGGTGAAAGCCTCTTACAGAGCCAGCTACAACCTCTATGTGCACTTTTTCACCCAACGCAGCAGTGCAAGAGAAATATATGAATTAGACTTGTAGTAAAAACAGGAACCGCACATTCTCTAAGTATTTACTACACGTATATCACTGTTTTAAGGTGTTGCAGCAGATGAAGTGTGTGTGGTTTTACTCCCTTGGTTTGATCTCTCCCTTGTACACACAGTGTAGAGTAACACCCTCAGCTTCCACCATGATGATAAAACACTCTCTCATGTAAATATAAAAATAAAGTTGAGAGCTAAAGATAGGCAGATGTGGAATACTTTGATAAAGGAGCACAGATTCATCCAGTGGCACTTTTGGAGAGGCTTTGCATATTAAAGAAGCTCTAAGCTCCCTTCAAGGTGTGCTACATGCAAGGAGCAAAGACAATGGATTTCCCCTGTTTTTTTTTTGGGAGTGGGGGGCGGGGGGTTACATAATGGTATGTCGTCTACTGCACTACTGAATTCAATAATACATTTGTGAAATTATTTTTGAAATAGAGGGTCAGTGGTGTTTTTCATTTAAACTGTAAAAGACAACGTGAAACCTCAATAAAGGTTTATTTGTGGGGACATCTCCTTTTGCCTTAAAAACACGTATTCCTTGCATATAATTGCGAAAAACATAAAATGTCTTTCCTGGTAATTTATTTCCAGACCAGTTTAGGTATGATACTGTATCTGGAACTGAAACCAGAAATGTAGTCTTCAACTATGAGCTTGCTTTCCCAGTCAGACATGAAGTGCCACTTAATTTTTTGCTTCAAAAAAAGATAAAAGACTTAATGTGGTTTAGTTTTGCAGAAAGAGAGATTTCATTAAATAGCGACTCCAGGGAAGGCTCAATTGGAAAACAGATACCAGATACCGTCTATAGATCTAGAGTGAGATGTTTGGGAGAATCTGTGATTCATTTTGGTGCAAAGCCATTTGGGGCTTTAAAGGTGAGAAGTAAGATTTTAAAATCAATACAGAATCTAATGAAGAGCCAGGGTGGCAAGCACGAGGAAATGTTTCTGTGCTTGTTAATCCTAGTAATGAGACTAGCTGGAGCATTTTGAGTCACCTTAAGGTGAAAGAGGAAGCCCTGACTATTTCCTGATCAAAGAATGCAAGAGAGGAAAAGAGAGGACACAGCTTGCCTTGTTTTAGGGTCAACAGTAGGGGGAAATGCATTATTTTTGCATCACAACTCAAGCTTCCAACAAATGCTAATGGATTTGTGGCTGATATGAACGGACAGACTGCCAAGATTAAAACTGGCAGCTTTGAGTGTCATTGAATTCTGGCGACGTCCGAGTTACCCCGGATTTTATATGAGAAAGCCTACATTTATACACAATGGAAATCTAAAAGTAAGCATGTTAATCAGAGACGCTTCAAGAAATCAGATGATAATTAAATTAGGTTCATTTTCAAATTCTTTCCAATCCTTTTCTGGTCACAGAACACCAGGGGTGTCCAAAGTGGGGCCTTTGGGAAATTTGCAGCCCTTCGAATGTGTTGTTCAGTCTCAATTCTAGAATAAAGCAAGTAAGTATTAAATTAAATAATTAAATAAATAAATAAATAAATAAATAAATAACTTGCTCAGATTAGATCTTAATTTCTTCATACATGTTGCCTCTCAATATGTGTTAAAGTTCAGATCAATGAATGAGCTGAATCAAGATGTGGTTTCAAGAAGAGTCCTGATCCTGCTGACTCATCGCTGATTAGGTGACGGTGCGAGGATTGCTGCAGAGCGAGCCAATCTGATTGGACGAAAAGTTATTATGGAAAGATAAAGGTCAGGAGGAGAACTGAAGGAAGAAAATGTTTCCCATGGGCACTGAGATAAAGGTGACTTCAACCTTTTTTTTCCTGTAGCTTTATAGTGGTCTGTCGAAAGCAAATTATCCACAGACCCAAGAAGCCAGGATGTAAGGTTTATTTTGTCGAAGTTGTTTCATTTTATCACCTGCCTCCTTAACGCTAATGCATAGCAACTTTTAACACTGTTTCATTATAGAAGCGTTCGGTGTGACAGACAAGCACAGCTGCTACTCCTGTGAGCGTGTCTGTCTGCGTCCTCTCTCATCCGGTGCAGCTCGGTAAACAAGAAATAATTAACAACTTTTCAAGCTAATGGGTATTGATCATCTATAGGTAATGACCCTACACACTCTGCCGTTGCCTTTTGTGCTATCTTGTTTAAGAAGCCTCTAGCCATGTTCAGCACTTTCATCCCTTTTAAATCTGTGGAAACCTTCAGAATCGGTTTCTATTCTCGTCGTCTGGAACGTTGGAGGAAAACCGAGTGCTTTGGTTGGGTATTAATTAGGGAGTGATTCATCACGGATACATCAGAGTTGCCTGATTCTTCTGTCTCTTACAAGAAAAAAGCTTTTCTGTTTCACTGGAATGAATTGTTACTCAGTTAATGGCATAATCTACATTCTTTCTTTCTCACAGCGGAGCCAAAGACAGTGTGAAACTATATAATTGCACACCTCCCTCAGTGCGGACTTCTTTGAGGATGTTCTTGATTTAACATCGTTCCTTTGCAGGAGTTTGAAAGCAGACGGCCATCCTGTCTCTGAAAAAACCTGCTGTGTCTCTGTTATGTTTTGTTCTGTCCTCAAGCAGTAAAACCATGCTGAGGCAAACTGAATATTTGTTTACCTCTGAATAAAATCTGACACGTCACTGTGCGCCGTCTGATTTCAGCTGACCTTGTCTGCTTTTGTTACATGGTTATTCCAGAGTTAAGACTTTTCCCTGTGATCTTTCAGCTTCTGCTTGCATTGGCCCAACTTTCAGCACTCAGAGAATCAAATCTGATACAAAGATATTTTTAAAAAGGTCTTATTCGTTAATAATTATATGGTCAACAGGATCATAGAAGAGTTTCATTAAATCGCATCTTAACAAATTACAACAAAACAGAAAAGTGACTCAACTTAAAAAGTAAACTCAGTGATATTTCAATTTTAGTTCATTTGCACTTCAGGTTCAGTGGTTGAGGCTCCATCCTTCCTTTTCAAACCTGTTCAATTGTGATAAAACTATCCAAGGTTCGTGTAAAATAATCTACGCTGCCTCGGCACACCTTTACACAAACACGTCTAACGTTTGTTAAAGGTGCCAATTGATGGGAATTTGAGATGCTGCCAATGTGCTCTATCATTCAGCTAAAAATGCTGGCTATTAATAGCATTACATATGAGTGCACTCATGGAACACTTAGTGGAAGAAAAAAGATACACAAGAAAAACCAGTTTTGAGAAGATTATGAATTCATGCATTTTCTTAGGACTGCGCCAGACATTTAGGAGTCACAAGACGCTCCTGCAGTCCTACGTAAAGCCAAACCAAAAGCAGAGATAACACTAGAAGTGCTGTACCTCTGCTACAGAGGAAAACTGAAGTATTGCGCATTGGTCCTGAGCCCTACTTTCCAATCAAAATATATTTTTCATTTCAGAGTGGAAAGTCTATAAATCCACATTTATTTGTGTTATTTGTGAAGTTTCAACATTCAGTGATTTTTTGCTAATGTCTTAGCAGCATGAAGGAAACAGTGCTCTAAACTGGTAGATGCCTTAGTGGGATTTCTGATTTTATTTTCCAGCAGGACTTACCCACATTGCCAAAAATAAAAAAAATAAAAAAAATGTAATAATGACATGGTTTTGCAATGGTTAATGGCTAGCAAGCTCACCTGAACTGTTCACTGTAGAGAATCTGTGGGATATTTTCAGCAAGATGAGACACAAGAGCAACAATGCAGACAACCTTAAGGTGACACCTCAACAATCCATTGGTGCAGTAATTCATGCTGAAGGAGCCATGATCATGTTTTGGCTTACAGCTATCATTCAAAAAGCTGTAAGCCATGGTCATCATTATGAACAGAAATAAACGCTGAGCAAAATGTCGCTCTCTTTGTAATGAATCTGGTTGATGACTTTCAGGTTTTGAATTGAATTACTGGATAAATTAAATGTTCACTACTATTTAAATTTGCATTGCAAATTCAGTCCATTCACGGTTCTCTTGTTTCAAAATATTACTGATCTAAAACTGAGGACAGAAAACTTAAATATTACTGATGGGTTCATGTAGTTACTTAGATTAAATACAGCATTTCAAAGAGCTGCTGTATCTCTGCTTATAACCAAAGTAGTAAAAGTTTAACATCCTAAAGATGCAAAATTGGCATAATTTTTCATCACTTTTAGGTTTTCTTTGGATGAACTGTACAGAATATTTGATGTAAATGTGTCTAATCCATGTCATTCTCATTTTCCAGACTGTGATGTTCTCATCTGGAAATTTGCAAGAACATTAAAATTTCCTTCCATTTTCTTTACAGTATTTCCTTTTTTTTTCCAAATATGTTTTTTTTTTCAAGCCCCGAAACCTGAAATTGATTTTGCAATCAAATGGCAATACAGCAACCCATAATTTGCCATTAATATGATGATTTCTTGAAGATGGACTCATTTACCATTAATGTGATTCTGCCTAATATGAAAAAGTGGCAGTACTGCCAATATTCCCACACACCCATCCATCTGTATGCAGGTGCTGACTCTGCACATCGGTCTGGCTCTGTTCCAGGTGCAATACAATTGGTATTGATCAGCACCGCAGACAGACCAAGACAAATCGAGTCCAGACCTCCCATGAAGGCAAAGCACACATTGGATGACAGTGTGGTCACATAGACCTTAAACTGTTGTGTGGAACAAATTCATCATAATCTCTTTTTTGAAAATAGCTAATGTTTCAACTAATTAAGTTTGCAAATATGCGACTGTTCTGCTCCTGCTCTCGTTTCTTTAATTTTTTTCAAATTTCTGCACTGGATCCACAAAGCCGTTGGCACCAAAAACCTTCAGGAGCAAAACCAAGAGATGGTGCAAAAGTAAGCACAAACTGCACCATCCAGTTCTGGCTCAAATATTTTAAGTTTGAATTATTCACAAGTCAAGCTCTCCACTCATCTTTATTGTTATATTCCTTAGCGGTACAGTCTAATAGACTATATCAAAACTCTTCAAAATCCACATTTGAGTCTGAAAAGTTTCCTTCTGCCACAGAGCTTAGAAAAGCCAGTAGCTCACCTGTAAGCCACATACAGTAGGAATGTGAAGAATGTAAATAATTGTATTAAATCTAGCAGTAAATATTCAAATATCATGCAGGATTTTTTTTTCAAAATTACATCTGAAAAGTTACTTTTTAAATAAAAACAGCTCCTTCAAATAGTTTTAAAGCATTCAAGTTATAATCAATGCACAGAAGCAGCAGAAACTTCTGGGGCCGCATGTTGGTAGTTGTGTTTCTGGGTAAAAAAAAAAAAAAATCAGGATTTTAAAATAAGATTAACACCTAAAATAATGAAGAGGAGAGTATCTGTGACACAATGTGTACCACCGATACACGAAGAATAAAATAAATGTATTAATAATTATACAACGAGGACGAGTGTTTCTGTGCATCAGGACTGAACTGCAGAAGACAGTCATCAAGAGACAGATCCAGCACATCCCAGGAACCCACAATAATGTAGCGTCTGACAGCAGCTTTGTAGTGGAGGGGAAGTGACATAAAGAAGACATAAAACAGCACTGAGGGAAAGCGAGACAATGGTTTTAGATGACACAATAGATTCCATCAGGCTGGGCTTTTAAAGCTTTATTTGTGAGAGTTTATTATGCGGCCATCGCTGGTAGATGTGCTCGAAGGATTAGAGTAACACGCCAAAGAAGGTGTGAAGGAAATTTTGAAGTTTCGAGTTTATTTCTGTTTTGTTAAATAGCCTGAAGGAGGAGAAATTACATATAAAGGCCAGTAGTTGCGCAAAGAGTTTCTGTTTACATCCAACAGCACTGATCTCGTCTGAGTGTGCACTTACTTAACAAGCTGACACTGCAGCATGACGCAAAAGAGAAACTCAAGTAGTGCACAAGCTGTTGATTAAAAGGTTTCTTTATCTTTAAGAAGAAGAAGAAGAAGAAGAAGAAGAAGAAGCCGTCTTTAAAGGCTTCTTTGTTAATAATACAGCAGAAATATTATCTCAACTTGTTGTGAAACGTTCTGGTGTTTTAGTTTGAAGAGCTTTGAGCTGAGGCTAAATATCTGAAGATGAATGTTTAAGCTTTTCTGCAGATTTTCACCACTTATCTCACCCTGAGTTGCTTTTGATCTTCCCTTTTCTAGATTCCTCATCGCCACTTGCTGCCTCCTTTCCTCCCACTGTCCTTTTTCTCAGTCAGCTTTTTTTTTATATCACTTTTTCCTGGAGCTCTCTTTTAAAACATCGTAATTATGTTTCAGTTCATTCTTGCTCTAAACCAGCTCAGCCTCACCTCATGGTTGATTTATGCAGCCCCTGTTCGAGATGCTGTTTTTCACAGCTGGCTGTTTTTGGGGCTTTTTGCACTTTATTCTGGCCCCGTTAGGAATATTCTGTGGATCAGTAACATTTTATTTCCTTCACCAGATGTCTCTTGCTATTTTTTTTTTCCTCAAATGGTTATCTGAAAAGTGTGGATATTTATTTGTGTTCAACCCCTGGGAGTGTGAACTTGGTATAAAAAAATAAAATATATATATAAAGTTACAGCTGCATTTGGGTCGTAGCTGTACCAGTTTTGCCCATTTAGTGATCAAAAATCAGGGGCTGACTTATTTTATTTTTTTTTCCATATTTCTGAGTCACGTTGGCTAAATTCACCTGCGAACTTCACCTCTCAGGTCTAGGCCATTCTGTTACATGAATGTGGTTTGATCTGAACCGGAGGTCTCCAACACAAATGAATGGCTCGTTACCAGGGAAACTTGATGGCATCTTCATGAGGTAATTCAGTTATTTAATTCAGCTATGTTGGAGCAGGCCTGCATATGTTGTTGTCCCTCTGAAAATTGAACCTGCCCTCAGGATTATCCTGTATTTGCCTCCATCAATCCTCCCTTCAACTCCAGCTTTTCTGTCCCTGCTGAAGAAAAGCACCTCGCAGCATCTATCTATCTATCTATCTATCTATCTATCTATCTATCTATCTATCTATCTATCTATCTATCTATCTATCTATCTATCTATCTATCCCCGTCCATTTCATAGTTTTGAAAGTATGAAATCCAAGGAAAACACACTGAGGCTTGTTGTTCATAGAAGAAATCTGTAAATACGTTTGCAACTTAATTACAAGTTCAATTTCAAATCCGCTGCAAGACCGCATTTGATTGAAAATGTAATCGCCTGTACAAATTAAACCTCTACTCTGATGCCAACAGGAACATTATTGCTGAGAAAAAGAGGATCTGACGGGCAAGGCGTTCTGTTTCTATGCAAGACTAGCGTAATAAAGAATTACATCAAAAACACAGACATGTTCGTCTTCGTGGCGTTGGTGAAGGTGAAGTTAACTGTCTCTCTGGGTGATGATAAAGATAAATCATTTCTTTCAGCAGACAGACTCATATTATTGTATGGCGCTCTGAGTCGAAACACTTAATCCTGAAAGCTGGTGCGGAGCGCCTGACTGTGCATGTGAAGATAGAGTTTAAAGCGTGTTCTCAGCTGTGTATCATATATCTGGTGATGGCCCCCGCGGAGCACAAAGGCTGTGAATTATACTTTGCACTTAGCTCCTGCTACTCAGCCTACATGCTCTGTGAAACTGTGAGCAGCTGACATGTCCACAAGAGTGTTACCGAGCCGAATCTGTGTGCGTCCGCTGTAACCGTCCTATGAATCCTATGGGGCAGCAAAAAAATAAATACATACATACAGAAGGGCAAGTAAAAGGTCTTTAAACATGAGAATGTTTTCTCTAAAAATCTTATTTGCTCCTTAAACCCTGAAGGCCCGAGAGATTTGAAGTTCTGCTTTGTAATTCAGTGACTGCACATAACGATAGAAAAATAAAATTACTTCCATCTGACTGGTTCTGATCAAAATTAAGTAGGATGATGTTGCAAATTCAGTTCAGCTGAAAAAGTATATATATATATATTTTTTTACATACATTTGCCAAGCACAGTGAACTGTTATCACAGGATTTGCTTTCTCAGCTTTGATCAAACTGCAACTTGAATCTGAAGAAGGTTTTCATGCCACGTTCTCATGAGGCTTTAACGACCAACCCATTGTTGCAGAGCTCATCTGAATTGGTTGCTAAATTAAAATCTGCAAAAACATTTTTATTTGTTTTGACTTTGCAAGCCATATGTGTGTGTTCTTAGAAAATGTAATATCTCGGGAGTCTTTTATGCTACACAGCATTTTGACAAGCTCCAGCTACTAATATCAATCACCACCACCACCACCACTGGCCAATGCCCAGTAAGCCCAAGTAGACATAAAATAATAAATCATAAATCTGAAGCAGTTTTTGGAAAAACTATATTCTGTCAGTATCAGAATTGACAGTACACTGTGCACATAGTGATGTTAGTCGGAGTGTAAAAATATTTTTAGAGAGGGAAAATCAATTTTTGAGGCTTTTATCTTGAGAGCAAAATCCAGTTTAGATACATATTTGTGTTTTGTTTTAGACATTTATACAAAATGTTACAGATTTGGTGATTAACCTTTGCTGCCACACAAAGTAGAATTGAAATAGTTTAAAAAAATTACATTCAGCTTCAGATTCACATGCATGGGAGAGTCTGAGAAGGAATCACAACTTTGTGTTCACAATCAAGTGTGTGTGTGTGTGTGTGTGTTTTTAAAGTCACTTTGTAAATACAAGACCTTTTTTTTGGCTAATTTTGATTTATTTTCAAAGCCTTTGCTCGTAAGGCTTAAAGTGCCTCTCCAGGTGTCTAAAAATATTCAGTATTTTCATCACTATTTTAATGATCAAATTTGTCACGATAAAAGTGATACGGTTCGCACTGGATGTTTCTCATCTTCACTTGTTTAACTTCAACAGGAACTGTCAGGGTGTTTATTTTTATCCAGCAGCCTCAACCTGCAGCAAGAGGAGCACCGAGGTCAGACTTTGTTCCCATGCGCCAGCCTGCTGTGCTCAGATTGGCCTCATCACTTTGAGACAGATAAAAAAGAAACACTGCAGGTGAAAGCTTCGGTCGCTCTTCCTTAATAAATGACATTCTGCAAAGAGACACACAGGGCACTGACTGGCTTGTTGAAGAGGAGAAACATGGCGGAAAAACGCAGAAACTTGGTTCCGCTCGTTCGTAAATCTTCACTAAAGGTCTTGTTAACATGCATTTACATGAACGGTTTCAATGAATGGGCAAGAAGGGCGAGGGGATAAAAATAGACAACGAGCGTCTGTCCTTGAGGTTAAAATTATGCGTAAAACAAAGCAAATAAGAAAAAAAGTGATCAAGTTTCCAAAGCAAAGAACAAAACCCGGATGGAAACAAAAATTAATAAAAATATGTGATGCAGGAAAAAGAAGTGGACAACAGAAATGAAAAATCACGAAGCAAAGCTTTTATTTTTCTTTGCTCTAGCTGATATGAGCGCACTCAAAGGAACGAGGGGAGCACAATGTCCCCGTCAGCCGCCATCCGCTGCTCCGACGTGTCTTCGTTAGGTTTCTGACCTGCTTCTACCCTGCAGCAGCAGCAGCTTCTCTCCCGGAGCACACATGGCAGTCATCTAAATTACATGTAAAATGCTTTATTTGTTGTTATGATTCATGTTTCTGACTGTATCTTTAAAGGATTTTTAAAAAAATCCTAACTGTACTTCTTACCCTCAATTTGTCCAATCAAGTTTACCCTGCTCACCTGTGCCTTCCTAATTAGCTCCACCTGTGCATTTCAGGACATAAGCCTCTCCCAGATTGTATCCTTTTTGCTTGCCTGTTTCTTAAACCTGTCGAACATTAGAGCCCATCTCATCATTACTTTGAGCACTCCTTCCCTAGGGTCCCTCCATTGTATCTGTAATAACCCCAGCAGGTAGGTCATATCCCACTCTCAACAAGATTTTTCTAGCCTGTCGTACTTCAATCACTCGCCTCTCCCTGCCTGGGGATTTATTGTCCACAGCTGCAAAATAGTACTTTTTTTTTTTTTTTTTAATAAATTCTGCTAAAAGTTTCATTAACCTTACTTTGCTGCATTTTAGCACAGGCTACTGGACATTAATGGACTTTACTATAGTTGCACTATAAGCACCAGAAACTATCATGATGATTAATATGAATAATGGCCAGTGTTGTGGTACTCGAAGTCGGTCTTGGTCTCGAGACCGGTCTTAAGACCATTTTTTGATGGTCTCGGTCTCGTCTCGGACTTGACCGCATTTGGTCTCGGTCTTGTCTCTGTCACGGGCTCTGAGGACTTGGCATTTTATTTCAAGACCAGTCGAGACCGCAACTGTGAAAATATCACTAAACATACAGCATACTATCCAATTTATTTGTTAACATCTTTGTTTTCAGTAGATGCAAAACGCACCGATTAAAATCCTAGCAACTACGTGTTTCTGTTACTCCTCCCTCCCCTCCCCACCTTTCACTCGCGCACGGCGCTCCAGGACATGCGCAGTGGTTTTCTCTCAGCGGCAGAAAATGTTTGTCTAATCGTCAGTAATATAATAGCGCTGCAAAAATAGTAAGAAATCCGATGGCCAGAGCTAACTCAGCAGCGCTTCGCTTTCACAGACGGTGGGGACAACGTCTAACTTTTTTCTTCACTTAGAAAAGTAGCTCAAAGAAAGGTAAGCTCCGCTAACGTGATGGTAGCAAAGCTAGCTGTACAGAGACGCATAAGAATTTGTGATGAAAAAAAGTCACTCACTGCCTGAATTATTGTGCGGAGGGGTTGACTGACTTGTCGCATATATGGGACAACGCTGTCCAACATTTGGAATCCAAAGCTGAGAAACACTGGACTTAACTCAAAAAGCAGAGCTACTGTAATAATGAAATGTTTTAATTTACTTATAGTAAATTGTTTAATCAGTAAAACATTTCAACATTTCAGCAGTTCACATGACTGACTGGCCTCCATTTTGGTTTCCATACTCTAGGCGCCTTAGTTAGGGTTGGACGATATGCCTGAAAAACATATCAATA